>NC_080097.1:30790904-31093934 GCF_950005125.1 Chionomys nivalis | reverse complement strand
TCTGATAAGAGCTAATCATATTATGATATGACACACAAATGCTTCACTCTATCTGCCTATCTATCTGTCTGTCTATCTATCTATCTATCTATCTATCTATCTATCTATCTATCTATCTATCTATCTCTGTATGTGTGTAAAGTCCAAATAAATATTTTTATATTTAAATTATAGGTCTATTTGATATTAATATATTCTATACTTTTTAAGTTGAGCAGCTATGTGACTTACTTATATTGTTTCAAGAAAAGTGTTTAATGATTCTATTGTTTATCATTTGATATATACATGCTATAACTAGTATTGAAATTTATGCTATACTAAAGTCTAAGAATGTGGTTAAAATAAGAGAAATAATTTTTCCTGATTTCACACTGAAGAAGAGGAAAGTCATATGCCTTTAAAATCTCTAATAGGAGATTTAATAAATTAATGATACGCTCTGGTCTTCACTCTAATAGCTGAGCAAATCTGAAACCTGGAGAATTGATTTGCATTAACCACAGAAAAGATTCTATGAAGAGGTAAAAAGTAGACATACTCTTTAGTGCTTTTTTGAAACCTCTGTGAACTATTTGTAGAATTTGACAGGAAGTAAGGTGAATGTGAACAATTAAACAAAGCTTATAATGTCACAGGAACACATAACGATAACACAATAAGTATGATAGAAAATGGTTCCAGTCTACTGGTTAAGTTCTATGTAAAATTCACTGAGTGACCCACCACACTCATGTCTACTTGATTGAATTGTCACATCAGAGAATTGGTCAACAAAGGACAATAGTTTGATAAATCTAAATAAAATAAATTTATTGATTTTTAAAAAATATTAGTGAGTAGCATACAAGTGTGAATGCTAAAGATATCAGTAAAAGGTAAAACATAATTGGACTCTTTTTAGTCTATCAACTGTGGACAAAACAATTTGGGATAAGGAATTATAAGCACTGTACTTATGAATGAAGCAGCCAATTGATCAATAGTTGTGTGTATGGTATTACAATCAATCACACTGTCCTCTGTGCATGGTAAAGGGTTACTCTACTACCAAAATTCATTGCTACTCATTGATCACATAATTTTTGTATTTGCTCATTTTCATGTTGTGTTTGTATTTGCTCAAGTTTTCATGATACTAGTCATAAATATGACTAGATTTTTAAATACACTTAAATATATATGTTCTTTATACGTATGAATAGACATATTACATAAGTACATTAAATATAAACAAATGATATATCTAGAAGCAAACACAGGAAGAAAATTCCTTGTTTAGAAGTAAAGAAAAGTCTTACTCTGGATTGTTGTTGATGTTTTCTACAGAAGAAGGAGAGTCAAAGATGAAAGCTTGCATTTCCCTCCCTCTGGTTTTCCCTTGAGACACAAGAAAAAGGAGGCAATTGAAACAGAACATTTATACTCTACAAGAAGAGGTATTTAAAAGCCATATTTTGTTATCTGTAAAATTTAAAAGACACCAGGGTATAAGTGAAAACAAAAAAGTATCAAGAAAAATTATATTATAGAAGACTTAAAGCTATGATACTTTTTATCATTTTTCCATTATTTTTAAGTGCGCACGTGTGTGTGTGTGTGTGTGTATGTGTGTATGTGTGTGTTTGCTTTAATTTCAACATAGGTCAAAACAGAGAGACTAATATCATAAAACATCATGAATATAAGCACAAAAACATGTATATACTATATTTTCTTCCTTCATGTCACATATTGTTCCTCAGTGACATTCTATACATAGGCCTCTCAACCTTGTTATTATAGAGGTAATTCCTAAAGACACGGCTGAATTAAAAAAATCTATTGCTCTTGGGAGACTATCTTTGTTTTTATATGAACTTGGTATGTCTTATGCTTCCAAAGGACCTTCTGCTGAGAGCCTACTCTGGTCCACCATGATTAATTGCTCTGGGACAATGGTTTTACCCTGTAAACATTTGTTTCTTGCACTTGTTTAATAAAATGCTGATTGGTCGGTAGCCAAGTACAGGTGGGGTGACCATGCAGGAAGTAGAGTTGGGGCAATGAGAACAGGAGAATTCTGGGAATAGGATTCTGCAGTTTGCAGTCATGACCCAGACACAGAGAAAGAAAGGTATGACTGCCAAGCCCAATAAGGTACCAAGCCACATTATTAGCACAGAGAAGAATAATGGGTTAATGTATGCTGTAAGAAAGAGTTAATAAGAAGAGCCTGAGATACTAGGCCAATCAGTTTATAATTGATGCAGACCTCTGTGTGATTTCTTTTGGACTTAATGACTGCGGGAACCAGGCAGGACAGAAAACTCAGTCAACAATTAATTATACAAGTAATTAAAATAGACTTTCAGATTCTTTTCCCTTTTTTTCACTTTTTATTCCAAGCTCAGATTATTAAAACACATTCTTTGAGGAATGTTCCAAATTACATTCAAGCTCAAATTAAGTTAAAAAGAAAATAGTGCTTTAAATAAATGCTTTATTTTTAAGAAGGATTTTGTTTCTACTAATAGCATCTAAATATATTAAAAATAATTCAGGAAAATTCCTTAAACATGAAAGTTAACATTTAGTATGAAATAATCAGACAAGTCGTTTCTCTTCATTATCACAAGAAATAAATTTGAGTTACTTGAAAAGTCTCTATAAATTTAAATGTTTCTAGGTATTTTTTACAGGTGTGTGTGTTCAAGGTAAATGAATTGTAACTTCCAAATAATATTCTTTATTTGCTTAAAATATCTGTATAAAATCCATAGATTTATCAAATAATTCTTAAAAGAACATGCAGATTTGATAATACTATTTAATGGAAGCTATGTCTATTTATGTCTAACTTCCCCTTGTCTGCATGTAATTTTAAGCCTTAACAAACAATAGAGAAGCATGACAAATATGTTAACACTCTGGACATTGGTCAAGCGGTAGAAGTGTCCTAACTAACGGCTTATAACTTGTCAGAGAGCATGGAGAGCCATTAGCTCATACGCTTATTCTCATGTAACTAATTGCCAAGTATAATAAAATACAGGTTATTTTCACTCAGTACTTGTGAAGTGATTTGGAGAACTAAAAATTATTGACAGGTTTATTTTTCCAGATTATAGACAAATACATGTGCATTTTCTTGATATGTCTCAAAGCAGAAGAATATTTAATTACATTTATAATAACTATAAGTTATGTTTTGTTGCTACATTGCACTTTTTTTGCTTTCCATTCTGAACACTGTTTTTCTAATTTCCTTTTTAGTACTTTCCAACATTTTGATCATGCAAAGTGGGGGTCTCAGTCTTCTTTCAAATAGTTTTCCTTAATAACCACTTACTGTTGTTTCAGTGCGCGTTTCAGAGCATCATTTTGTTGAAAGACATTAAACTGAAATTTTAAGAAGGCCTGGGACCAAAGATGGCAGGTTCTATCTCCTACCACACTTTCATGCTGACTTCCTGCCTGCCTGCCTCCCTCCTTCTCTCCTCCTTGCCTCCGTCCCTCCCTCCATTCCTTCTCTTTCCCTACTTCTTTCTGTCCTTTCTTCCTTCCTTCCTCCATCCCTCCCTCTGTCCCTCCTTCCCTCCCCCTCCTTCCCTCCCTCCTTCCCTCCCTCTCTCTTTCTCTCTTTTTTCTTTCTTTCTTACATCTTTCTACATTCTAAGGATAAAGTTCCTAAAATTACTGTATGGTGAACAGTATTGCCCATAACCCAGTCCTACACTGGTTTTTGTGAAAACCATTTCCTGAATTTCCATTAAATGCATTTTAGTTCATGGTTCTAGATATCCAGGAAATAGTGTCTCCCCATGCTACTATTTTTGAAACTTTTAAATTTTTATTTATTTAATAAAGAGGGGATGCTAATAAAGAGGGCATGCCTCTCATAAATCCTTTCTATTCAAGTTACTGATACCGAGGAAAACCTAGATATGTTGTAGAGAATTTACATCACACACAGACAAAATAAGTAAAAAGAACAAAATGTTCTTGAAGTGTTTCCAATTTTGACAAAGTTATAAAAATGTAAGACAATTTTCCCCAATTAACTTCTTTTAAATCTCCACTACAGAAGTTCTGATTATTTTATAATAAATTCGCCAATAGTCATTTTTGTCTCTAAAAGGTAATAGTTTTACTTATTCTAGTACTATAATAAGTGGCAAAGTAATGAATTGTGAGAAAATAAAGAGCAGAGGTAGAAAACAAGATATTCATTTTTGAATCATTTAGTAAGTAGATTTGGCTTGACTTGCTAATCAATTAGATACACAAAAAAGAGAATGAAATCTAGGGGAAGTTGAATTTAATTTTTTTTTTTACTTTCAAGGAAAAGGGAATTTTAGGAAGATAATTGTTTTTTTCAGTGATTAAATAATCAATTCAAATAGAAGAAATAATGGGCTTGAAATACCTATGAGATGTTTGAATTTGAAATTCAGTGAAGAAATGTAGAATGACATTTAATATTAATCCAAAGTACAATTGATAGATGAAGCCATAAAATTAAGAAAAGTCACCTAGAGAGCAGGTAGTATGAGATTATAACTACAAATGAATTTTGAAGATTATCAACATTTAAAAGATAGGAACAAGATGACTTGGAAGGAAGCCATATTAGAGTAGACATTATTATGTATAAACTTTAACAAAATTCTCAAACTAGGTATTTATTTGTGGGGATTGATTTTATCTTTGTAAAAGGTTAGTCAAACCAACTGTAATTCTAATCTGCCATGCGTTTGGAAATGGGATGTAGTTTATCTGTGAGTTGTATTAATCATCTCCAGAGTCTCACTTTCTGATAACCACATATTCAGTATATTCTTTTGATGCTGCCATTTTCTCACCCTTGTTCAAACAGTTCCAGAAGCCCCAACCAGTCATTGCTGATCTTAATGAACATTGTCACTGTCAGCTCTTGATCTCTCTTAATGTCCTTTATCAAAGACAATGAAAGATAACATTGATGTTACGCCTTGATGTGGATCCTCTTGATAATTATGAACAAACCAGAAGGTTCCCCACCCCATCCCCGACTCTCAGTTTATGATTAAAAGTCACGTCAGAATAGTCACAACATGCATTTCCACACAAAGGGAGAAAACAAAGCAGTACCAATTCAGATACCCCATGTAGCTGATGGCAGTGAACCCCCACCACCAAAGGAAAGAAGTTTCATTTGACTATTATATCCATCTCTGCTCTCTAGGGAATGTTCTTCCCACTTCTAAGTTGTGCATTTTCCCTTCTTGTTGTACTCTCTGAACATTGCTAAATTGAGTAATCTGGCTTTCACTCCTCCTTAAGAACCAGACTTCTTCCTGCTGGTAGACTGCTAAAGAACCAGTAATAAGTTTCACTCTGAGAAGGCACCAATTATTACCATGGAGTATTGTTTTTGTAGACAGAATAGCTCTCTGAAATCTTTCATTGACTTCCTATCTGTGTAGTACCTCTTTAGCTCCAGGTACAAAAAGTATATTCTGGTTTTCATCAATGAGATTCTTAAGATGGTTCTTTCTCCTTGTTATGACTGATCCTTACCCATGACCCAGAAATCGCACAATTAAATGTTAAAGATCATTTTGTGTACTTTTCTGTTGTTAAACTTTCATGAAAGGGATAATCATTGTTTCTTTCTTTAGAACTACTTCATCCACATGAACAGAGTTATCATGTGCTTAATACCTTAGCTACATGAAGAATTTTAATAAGTAAAAAGTAAGTATATTTTTTTCTAACTCAAATAATTTTACAACTTTTAAAACAGTGTATTCCAATTTTTGGCATCAAGACACAATGATATTTTCCACACCTTCCAGTTCTTGTATTATCCATTTATTCCTCAGAAATATTTAATATTTCTTGGAATCATATTTCTTTTAATGATATCTACCACAGATTGCTAAAACTCTATTTTTTTACCTTATGCTGGCTCAAAAATTGTTTCTTCAAAAATATGATGAGGCCTGTGAGTACATACATGGCCAGCTTGACTCCTCTTGTATTTGCATCTAGACACTGATCTTTAATAAAGAGTAATCGTATCTGAAGATCAAAACTGTCATTACAAGAGGCATTGTAAAAGTGAAGTTTCCTTGGTAGAAGTCAGCTGAAATTAATCTCACAAAACGATTGTGTTAATTAATATTAGTTTTCAATAGATGCTAAGCAATGGCAGATATTCAAATGGCATTTACCAGGCACGTCTGCTAATCACTTAATGAAGACATGCCACCTTTTCATAGTTGTTTAATGCTTCACTGATGCTTCTCACCGGTAATCTCTTTTATGCTCACTCTAGTCTCCTGAGATATAAGCAATTTGTCATATTGCCCTCCTGAATGAAAACAGAGTGGAAGCCCAGTGGGCTTTCCTGTATCATCCAAGGTTGTGCAGTGCCTGAATAAAAATGTCCTTACTATTTGATTCTTTGTGATAGTCCTAGATCTACTTTACGTATATGATTTCTTATGAGCTAAAATGCAGTTTTTCAAAAGAAAAAATATATTTGTGTTAGATAAAATTCACAAAATAATTAATACTTTCCTCTTTTAGCTTAAACTGTGAGATACCTTAAGGCATTTTTGGGTTTTGAGTAAAGCAATTTCTCTTTCCAATTTAGAACTGAATTATCAAGGAATTCTAATATATGCCTAAAAATTAAAATAATTCTTAGTAGCATCTAAGTAATTTTAGATGTATTTATTATGTTATTTTAAGTGCATGAGTGTCTTGTTTGCATGTCTGTATGTGCATCGCTTGCATTCCTATAGCCCATGGAGGTCAAAAGAGGCCTGGGAATGGAATTACAGATAGTTTGTGAGCTGCCATTGAGGTGCTAGGTATCTAGCAGAGTCTTCTGCTAGAGCAGCAATTGCTCTTAAACACTGAACTATCCAGACCCAATGCTTTAAATTTCCCAGCCTTGCTGCCTTAATGACATTCCACGGGGATCCTTCCTTTCTAGGATTGATGGCACCTGCAAGCTTCCCACACACTACATAGAAATGGCTTATGCTTCAATTATACTAAGGTATTGAAGATGATGCACCATTGCATCTGAGCTTAGTCACAGGAAATGGTGTTGACTGTTCTTTCTTCTCATATCATTTACTTTGCAAATAAGCAGTTACCATATGGGGAGAACACTCAGATGTCACTGTGGGAGATTTCTTGCATCGAGGAACTTAAGCCTTCTAGTTCTGGCAAAATATAAACTATTTTAAAGACAAGTGTAAGGCCTCATGCAAAGGGATCTACTTGCTTAGATTATGATTACATGTAATTTTAGCTCTTGCATCTTTACTAGTGACTTTAAATTTGAAACATCCATCTAACCTGCATCTAGATGTCAGATGCACAGAAAAAATGAGATATAAGTGTTTTAGCAATTTTATACTTTTTGTCTCTGATTAGTATTTTATATAGCAATAGAAAATTCAGATGATTTTAATATTGCTCAGAACACCCACATTTCACTATACAGTTATATTTGAAAATAGTAGGATGTTTGGAAAAGAGGCCATTAACTACAACTATATGTAGCTGAGTCAGAAGTTCTAAGAGAGCAATGGAGAAGCTTGCATTGAAAATTATGGGCTAGTGAGGTAAAAGAAGGCAAGCACAATAATAGGAAAGGCAACAGAATATCTGCAAGCAAAAACTGAAGAATTATGTTGCTTATAGGGAATTTGAAAAAAAAACGATTGTAACAGCAAAGATGGCACCACTGCTGTGAACAAGAGAATGGTACACAAGGGCCTCTCTTTTTTTGGATAAAGTTTGAATAGAAAGATCTGAGGTGTCAGTGATGTTTCTAAGTAAGAGAATAAATAGTATTTTTGAGCCGGGCGGTGGTGGCGCACACCTTTAATCCCAGCACTTGGGAGGCAGAGGCAGGCGGATCTCTGTGAGTTCGAGACCAGCCTGGTCTATAAGAGCTAGTTCCAGGACAGGCTCCAAAACCACAGAGAAACCGTGTCTCAAAAAAACAAACAAACAAACAAAATAAAACAAAAAAAATAGTATTTTTGAGTAGCCACTTAAAGTAAAATTAACAATGCGCTAGACATTTGTTGTTTAAGGGCAAATAATGATTTTACAATTGGATATACATTGCATTTGTTGCTGCACAAACATATATTTTAACATCATTTTTGTGGTTTTATAGAATATATATTATTTTGTGCAATATCAAGGGGTCAAAAACAATAGTGACATTGTTTAATGGCTGAATGCAAGGGTGCTCATAAGGTCAACTTGTTACTTTTGGCTGGATTCTTATCAGAAAATTCCAGGAAATAATGGGGAGATCCATACCCATTATCAATAAAGTAGATCTCAGGACTCTGAAACATTTATAATTGGCTTTTTATAGGGAAAGTGATCAAGGAGGATAGGGTTGAGTTTCCACTTGGTGGGAATCTCCAAAAATGAACTTAGAGGCTCTGAGCAAATATGGTACCGTTATTATAAAAAATTTATACAACTAAGCATATATAAAATTTATAGGATTTTAGTATATATGGTTGTACTCAAATCACATGCACACACACATATGTTTATACACACATGTATATATACATACATAAACATATATTCAGGGAAACATAGATACATATTTACATGCATATAGATATACACACATGTATACACATAAAAACAGACACACTGTTTTATTTTCATTACTGTAATAAAACATTCCATCAAAGCTACTTAGGGAAGGAAGAGTTTATTTAAGTTTATAGTTCTAAGTGGCAGTCTATTATTGTGGGAAAATCATGACAAAAAGAATTTGGACAGCTCATCACATCACATTATGGTCAAGAACAGGGAAAGTGAATACATGTGTGTTTACCTGTACTCAGTCCCTTCTCTATATTTACACAACCCTTGATCCCTGACAAGGAATAGTGCTGCCCAGAGTGGGCTGGGTCTATGCATATCAGTTGACATCAGTCATCAAGCAATTCCCCTAAGACATGCCCACCAGCTATCCTGATCTAAGCAATTACTCATTGAGGATCTCTTCCCAGACAGCTCAAGATTGTGACAAGTTAAGGATTGAAAGTAGTCATCAAGAACGTGTAGACTGAGTGGTCACCCAGCCGTGGAGGAAGCAAGATGTGGCAGATGTGTAAAAAGATGTGTAGATCTTAACTCTCCACAAAGAGACTTCTCTTTGCAACAGAACATTATAGAAACTAAAACACATAAAACATGATTGTGTTGGTGTTACCACACAGATGTGAAACCTGGAGATTGAGCTGTGAAAGCAAGCAGATAAATCCCAGTGCATAAAGAGCTCACATTTGTCACTCTAACACATCATCTCATTAGAATTCTGGAAGGAATTCTAATACTTTTGATAATCAGATTGGTTTTCTCTAAAACCTTCAAGTTGCAGGAACATTCTGATCTAACAGCCAAGGAAATGGTCTCCCGTGCCAATATATTCAAGGCAGAGAACATTTCAAGACAGTTTTCTATTGTCTCTGTTGTGTGGTTATTAGAGATCTGTCACTGGTATGCATATCTACAATGAGAAAGATCGAGCAGACAAAAGAAAATACAAATGTATAGTTTGAGGGGACAAAGAGCATGAGCCTTGCATGGTGCTGAAAGAGATAAAGAGGAATGGAGTAAAGAGAAGGGTACCCTCAGGACAAGACCCCGGCCAGCCAATCCTGCAATTTGTCAGAAGAAAAGGCCTTTAAGGAATGACTTGTCCCTAAAGAGCAACAACAAATCAAAACTTTTGCCAAAACAATTCAGGTTCCAGGTTTCATCCTAAGCAGGCAGCTGCACTTGGCAACTCTGGTCTTGTGATTCTGGTGTTATAGTCATGAAGAAAACATGAGTAAAGACATTGTGGAATCATCCTCTGTGCTTAAGAAAAGCTGCTGAGGACAGGTATATGTCAGGGGTGTCCCTGCATGGAGGCCTAGAGAGGCCATTTGTGAAGCTGTGGAGGTGAAGCCTGCATTTCATTGGTGACCCTAAGATGTTGGAGGTGCCAGAGCCGTGGAACCCTGCCAAGGAAAGCTGCTAACAGGGAGTAAAAGCAGCCCAAGAGAAGGAAGTCTGCTGCAGTCAACAAGGCTGAGAGGACTGGGAGAGCTAAGAGCCCTTTGGTATCAGACATGGAGATTCAGAGTTTGGAGTATGCCCTGCTGGGTTTTATTCTTGGTTTGGTCCAGCATGTCCTCACAACACTCTCTTTTCTCCCTTGAGGAATGGAAATATGTTTTCTGTGATGTTGTATGTTGAAACAGGCAATTTGGGTTTTACTTTTATATTAAGTTACAGTTAAGAGATTGACTTGAGTCTCAGAAGAGATCTTGGACTTTGAAATAGTGTTGAGACTGTGAAAGACTACAGGGACTTTTGAAGATTGACAAAGTGAATTCTGCTTTATGATATCACTACAAGCCTATGCAGGGCCAGAGAACAGAATGTGGTGAATGAAATAAGTCCCCATAAGCTCATATATTTGAGTCTATATATTTGAGTGCTTGGTCTCCTAAACACTTTTGGAAGGGTTTAGGAGGTGGGGCTTTTCAGAGGAGGTAGGTCACTGGAGGTGGCTTGGAGGTTTCAAAAGCCCACAGAACATGAACAAGCCTCTCTCTGTGGATAGGAGAGGAAGAGAAAATGGACAAGACTCTATTTCTGATGGAGTGTTCAGATGGAATTGGAAACAGACACAAAAGGCTGAGGAGGATGGAGCCCATGTGAAGGCTGAAGGACAGGGAGAGATTGTTTGGTCAGCTCTTTCTAGGCCCCTCCCCCACACTCAGGAGCCTTTTGTGACAAGGAGACAGAAGCTCTGTGATGCAGACCTGGGCCCAGCTGCCAACTCCCAAAGAGAACTTTCAGAGTTCAGTTGCCTGAGAGCAACAGTGCCATTCAGATGGAGAATTTTCTCTCTCTTCTGGAAAGCGCTGAGCCTTCATGACTGACCCCCAGCTTCACCACTTGGGAAGTGGGCATGATTTTTGCCCTTGTGTGTGGGCTGGGGCTCGTCTACCTATTATTACCCCTCCTCCACCTTGACTCACCCTCACCTCCACCAGCAGAAAACACCACCACCAAAAAGGTGGTGAAGAGAGAGCACAGCAAAGTCAGGAATAAAATCGGGACTATGAAGGCTAACAGAGGCAGCAGGAAGAAACCGGAGGAGGACAAGGTACTGGTTTCACTTCTGCACAGCGTACTGGAGAGGCTTGGCAATACCAGCAGTTTTTGCCATCTCTTACGACAAGATGCCTCAGGTGAAGCATTCACACCAGATGCTGCCAAAGCCCATCTGCCTCTGAGGGAACCCACAGAGGAGACTGTGGCAACCAATTGGTCAATAGAGACTCCTCCTCCTCCTTGCAACGAGCACCTGTTACTCAAAGATTCTAAACCTTTGTCACTGTCCTGCCAATTCCTCAGGGATTGAGTCAGAGTTGTCTGCGAGTTCCTCAGAGACCTTGACTCTTGGAAGACATCATTCACCACCACCACAACAGGCACCTTCCTACCGATTTGAATGAATGGATCGTGTGGCTTATCTTCTACCCATGCCAGATCCCATCAGGGAAGCTCCTCAGTTTGACTGGTAAATACTGGTGACCCCACAGAGCACACATCTGCCAGGTTTGTCTTCTCCCATGCCAACCACTCCAGGCCTTAACCTCTCAAGGATGCCTACCCCCACCACCCAGGCCTTAACTACTCTAGCAGGCCTACCTCAACCACCTTAGTCCTTGATGACTTAAGCAGGCCTACCACAACCTCCCCAGGCCATGACCACTCAAGTAGGCCTATCTCAGGCACTTTCAGGTACCAGGTAGTTGTCCATCTCCAGGGGGGAATTTGTTAGCCCGGAGCTCCAGGAGCAGGAGAAACAATACTTTAAAAAGAAATTCACACAACATTAAGGTCAATGGCCTCACAAAGTTCAGCTATCTCTCAACCTGGGTCAGGCAGAAGTTAATCACAGAACTTCATGTTCTTCAACACAGGCAAATGATGAAGATCTTCTCCCAGTCAGTGGGTTGCCTTTCTGTCTTAGTGACAGTGTCCTTTGCTTTACAGAAGCTTCTCAGTCTCAGGAGGTCCCATTTATTCAATGATGTCCTTAGTGTTTGTGCTGCTGGGGTTATACGTAGGAAGTGTTCTCCTGTGCCCATGTGTTGTAGAGTACTTCCCACTTTCTCTTCTATCAGGTTCAGTGTGTTTAGACTGATATTGAGGTCTTTAATCCATTTGGACTTGAGTTTTGTGCACGGTGATAGATATGGATCTATTTTCATTCTTCTACAGATTGACTTCCAGTTTTGCCAGCACAATTTGTTGAAGATGCTCTCTTTTTTCCATTGTATACTTTTAGCTCCTTTATCGAAAATCAGGTGTTCATAGGTTTGTGGGCTAAAGTCAGGGTCTTCTATTCTATTCCATTGGTCGACTTCTCTGTTTTTATGCCAGTACCAAGCCGTTTTCAGTACTGTAGCTCTGTAATAGAGTTTGAAGTCAGGGATGGTAATGCCTCCAGACGCAAAAAGAGGAACATGGGATGTACTCACTCATATTTGGTTTCTAGCCATAAATAAAGGACATTGAGACTATAATTCGTGATTCTAGAGAAGCTAAATAAGAAGGTGAACCCAAAGAAAAACATATAAGCATCCCCCTGAATATTAACCTTCATCAGGCGATGAAAGAAGACAGAGACAGAGACCAACATTGGAGCACTGGACTGAAGTCTCACGATCCAAAGGAGGAGCAGAAGGAGAGTGAGCACGAGCAAGGAAATCAGGACTGCGAGGGGTGCACCCACACACTGAGGCAATGGGGATGTTCTATCGGGAACTCACCAAGGCCAGCTGGCCGGGGTCTGAAAAAGCATGGGACAAAACCGGTCTCGCTGAACATAATGGACAGTGAGGACTACTGAGAACTGAAGAACAATGGCAATGAGTTTTTGATCCTATTGCACGTAATGGCTTTGTGGGAGCCCAGGTAGTTTGGATGCTCACATTAATAGACCTGGATGGAGGTGGGTGGTCCTTGGACCTCCCACAGGGCAGAGAAACCTGCTTGCTCTTTGGGCTGAGGAGGAAGGAAGACTTGATTGGGGGAGGGGGAGGGAATGGGAGGTGTTGGCGGGGAAGAGGCAGAAATCTTTAATAATTAAATAAATTAATTAATATAAAAAAAAACACAGGCAAATGAAAGCAATCAGCATCCACAGAGTGTCTCATCAATGGGTCCAGAGATATTCCAACCTTGTAGGAACCCACACAAGGATCTGGCAAACTACCTGGAAGAGCTCTGAAAAAAGATCTCTACAGGAACACAGAAGGTTACCTAGGTAAAGTTCTTGAGGCCATCTCTGTGACAGACGTGGAAACTTGTCACATGAGACATTTAAGAAGTGATTATGCAAAGTGTTTCCCTTTTGGGACCAGGAAAGAAACAGCTAGAAGGCACCCTCAAAAAACACTCAAATGGTAAGTGGAGGCAAACCAATGACAGTAAGGTGCCTGTGGGCATCTCTCATGGAATATGTATAGACTAAGTATTGGTCCCAACTGAAACGTCAAAGCCAAATATGGAACTTGGAAAAAATCATTTTTCAATGATTCAACCACTAGCAAGAAAACTATTAATAGGCCTTCCTTCCTAGATCCGGGCACTCAGAAGGTGCTAAAGCACATGCTGTAAGACTCCTGGTGAGGCACAGATGGAGTATGCCCCTCAGAGGCCTCCAGACCACACATATTTTTAAACATGAAAAAGGCTACAGCTTTGTCCTTTCCACAGTCCTCCAATGCCTCTCTGTCCTGGGACTCTAGAGATGACTCCATTATCCAGAGAACCCTTCCAGAAAGCCCCAGAAAAAGGAAGTGATGAAAAAAAGGTTCCACTGTGGAATCTCAGTCTACACAGAACTGTTCTTCTGCCCTCCAGCTAGAATTCCTGAAAGAGGCTCCACCTAGTAACAACTCTGGGTCCTCTGAGGCCCCTACAACTGTCCAGGGGGACAATGTGACTTCTGTGTCCACCCCCACAGAGCCTCGTGGGCAGAGCCTGGTGCAGTGATATAGTTAGTTCTTAGATCTTAGAAAGACAATCCACAGCCAAATCCAGACCTAGTCAAGGGTGTCTGTGAGTTACAGGAGTGGGTGTGACTTTAAGACGTAACTACCAAGGGATATCAGAGATCAGTGTGACTTTTCAGTCCTCACCTAGCAGGGATACCAGGGAGCTGAAGGAAGAGTCCTGTGAGTGATCACTCCCCATGGAAGCTGGGGAGATGGGTAATTTTCGAATCAATGAATTTCTGGAGACCAGTGGAAGTCTATCATCGCCTTCTAAAACCTTTTCCCAGGATCCAGAAGACTCGAGCCTGAGCACACCTCACTGCTCGGCTGATGGCATTGTCCTGCAGGAGTGTGCCACTGGAAAGTCCTGCCAAGACTGGGCGCCAAGGTTCTGCTTGCCTCAGATATCCTGGCCTCCAGGGCCTCCCAGTCCAGCTTCAAGACTGTGCCTGCTACAACCAAGTCACCCTTCCAAGAGTGGTACCCTTTCTTATCAAGAGAAAAGAATGTCCCCAAGAATTCCAAACCACAGGAACCACAGCATAGCCATATCTTTGTTACAAATAACCAAATAGATAAATATAAAAGTCCCAGGCAGGACATACAACATAAAAGGACCAAGACTGACCAAGCCCATAGGTCAAATAATGAAAAGTTTGGGGACAGAATCACATGTTGATGCTCACACATTAAAAGTGGCAGACTTTAATACCCATTTTGTAAGCAGAGACGGCCACAACTCCATGGTACCCAGCTTGAGGCAGGAAATCACGATGCTGGTAATAAGAGTCTCATGCTCTACTGACTGATATGCTTTGGCCTATTGCAGGGCAGGCTATATCAAGGCAGGAAATCCAAGCAGAGATAGAGGAAGAAAGAAGGCAGAGTCAGAGAGATACCTTGTAACTGCCAAAGGAGAAAGATGCTAGCCAGTTGCCGAGGAAACCAGACCTGTAGAAAATGTGGTAATGCCACAGTCACGTAGCAATACATAGACTGATAGAAATGGGTTAATTTAAGATGTAAGAGCTAGCTAGAAATATGACTGATCTGTCAAACAATGTTGCAATAAATATAGTTTCTGTGTGATTATTTGGGTCAGGGAGACTAGGAAACATAAGCACAGTCTCAGTCTACACACTTTCTCACCCATAGACAGGTCAAACAGAAAAATACTAGAGAAATACTAGAGCTAACAGGCATTATGACCCAAAGGGATCTGACAGATATCTAGAGAACATTTTATCCAAACACAGAAGAATATACCTTCTTCTCAGCACCTCATGAAACATTTTTCAAAATTGGCCACATACTTAGCCACAAAGCAAGCCGTAACAAATAAAAGAAAACAGAAATAACCCCTGCATCCTATCACACCATCATGGATTAAAGCTATATTTCAACAACAACAGAAGTAACAGAAAGTCTAGAAGAAAAAACCGTAAAAGAATTGGAGAAATCTCATGCTAGCCACTTAACAGCATACCTGAAAGCTCTAGAACAAAAAGAAGCAAATACACCCAAAAGGAGTATACAGCAGGAAAAACTCAAGCT
The DNA here is from genome assembly GCF_950005125.1 of Chionomys nivalis. NCBI lineage: Eukaryota > Metazoa > Chordata > Mammalia > Rodentia > Cricetidae > Chionomys > Chionomys nivalis. The sequence continues at coordinate 31,078,287 of NC_080097.1, read as the reverse complement.
GAGGGATGAAATCAATAAAATAGGAACATAGAGAATAATACAAAGTATCAATGAAACAGTCAGTTTTTGGGGGGAAAGTCAATGAGATAGACAAATGCTTACCCATACTTGCTAAAAAACCGAAAGAAAATATCCAAATTATCAAAATTAGAAAGGAAAAGGGGGCATAGCAACAGGCACTGTGGAAATCCAGAAAACCATTAGGTCATACTTCAGAAATCTGTATTCCACAAAATTGGAAAATTTAAAAGAAATGGAAAATTTCTTTATAATATCACTATAAATTAAATCAAGATCTGATATAAAATCTAAGTGGATTGTCTTATATTCACTTAGTGATTTGTGTAATATTTTTTCTGGACAGTATTATTCCTAGATTATAAAAAGCAAGTATCATATTTGAAAGCTTACCAAATTAATTTCAGTAATAGTTATAATACATTATAAACATGGTTCAGTATTAAGTTTTACTGCTTCTCAACAATGGTCAAAAACATACTTAATTTATTTATGCTTCTGTTAACACTTAACTCTTACCTAAAAGAAGCTTTGTTTAGGCATGAGTTTATTCCAGATTTAAAATACATTACTGAATAATTTCTCTATTGTAAGTTATTATAATTCACATTGATATCTAAAATTGTTTGAGCGTCCTTTGTATGCAAAGTTTAGCACTTTTTTCAATGTGGCCAATTTTCCATCACTATCACTTGAAATTTGAATTAATTTTGACATAAAATTACAATGTAATTTACTAACAAAAGTCAAAATAAATATATTTCTCTCAGCTAATATTACTTAGAAGATCAAATAAGTTGAAATCAGTAGAAACTGTGTTTATAAAGAATGCAATACTAAGGAAAATCCAAAAGTTACCTTTCAATTTGGGCTAGAGGGCACAGTAACATTGCTGTTCATGATATACTATTCATGGCTCAGATCTTAAAGTGCTTAGCATAAGATGCATACATCCCAAAGTATAAATATTCAATAAGAAAATGTATTCTACTCAAAATTAATATGGTCTTCTGATCACAATGAATTGTAAAAGAAACAACAAACATGGAATGTGGACATTGGTTCAATGTCCAAATGTTCCACAGCTACCAAAGGTAGTATATTTGAGATATGTGCATATTAGTAACATTCATTATTTACTGCTAGAAGCAAATTATAACTAGAAGTTTGAAAAATTGTTTGCAAAGTGCTGACCTAGATGGAAGCCTCTAGAAAATCATTTGCTATGGATTTCTTACAGAGCTAAACATTGCTTTCTTCCATGTTTGCTATCAATTTCTTGTCAGAGTCAATTCGAAAATCTAATTGTGATCCTTTAAGTCTTGAATTAAAAAGATAAGCACTTCTACTTATTTCCATTTTTATTGAAATCCAAAATTGTGACTTTGCAGAATCATGCATTCCCGTAGTTTCCTATAGTAATGTGTAGGTGTTGAGTTTTGTTTTGGAAATTTTCAAAATCTTTCTTACATTTCACTTGGAGTATTTTTGAGAAAGATCCTTTTGGATTGCAAGATGTGTTCAATGACTACTCCATTTTGTACACTGTGGTTTGCTTCTAAAATCACTGTATACTTACAGAACACAAAATCATTTTGATCAAAGTGAGGACCATACTCCATTACAATCACAGTGACTGCATCCACCATGCTATGAGTGTAAGACTTTCCTATCACACATAGATTGCATAGCAGGTGGCAGTGAAATCATCAGGGAAATATGAGTAACAAGGGAAATGTCACAAAATAGTTTGTGAAATTTTGGAAAAATCATAATATTCAAATTTCTTGCTTGAATTCAGGTGGAATTTTTTAAAATTAGACTTATTTGTTTTATTTTATCTTGGCTGTGTGTCATATGTGTGTCTGGTGTCCTCAAGCATCAAAGGAGAGTATTAAGTCTCTTGAATTGAAGTTATTGACTGGTGTGAGTCACCACATGAATGCTGGGAATTGAACACAGGTCCTCTGCCAGAAAAAGCAAGGATCTTTAGGCCTGGTCATCTTTCCACCTCTACAGTGATTTTATTTAATTGTTCTTTTTAATGAGAAGCACCAGCTACATATTTAGAGGTCAAACACCAATGAAGATGTGAAGTTGCCTGCTGAAAATATATTAGCAATTTCGAGACAATGACAGCATAGCATGAAGTGAAGAATGGTAGCCTATTGGTTCTAGAACTTCTGGTTCTGCACAGTATTCATGCTCAGGACATTGACCCTCCCTGGGGCATTTTATATGCTTTAACAAAAATGTGATAGTTGTTATGTACCAGTAAGAGAGTTGACAGATCCCATCTCATGCCAAAAAACCAAAACCAAAATATAAACAACAACAACAACAACAAACTTTCCTCCACAATAAACTGCAAGAATTTCTGTTTTCCCTCTCTAGAGGAAAAAAAAAAAGTTATTTTGCAAATTTACCCTTTCTCTTGTGGAGTACAAAGTATCTAGGAATAGTATATCTTAAGAATAGACATTAGAGACATTCATTAAAATAATAAGATTTGAAAGACACAACAGGGTAACTGAAAGGAAAATATCTGGAGTCATCATTGCCACTCCCCGCCCAAGTTTAGGCTTCAGTTATGTATGTTTGCATTCACATCATTAGCTTGGTACATTCTTTCTCTGCTTTAAAACTATTTTTTCACTGTCTTAGTGTGGAACAAAATCTTTTAAATAATTTCAGTTTATCATTGGATATGAGTCTAGATTTCACATTTTCTAAATTGTTTAATATTGTTTTTAAACATTAGTGACAAAATGAAAATGATATAAGACCGAAGTTATTTTATTGTGGAAAAAGTAATGTTTAACACAAACAACTGTCCAAATAGAACCGAAAGAGAAGGAAGGGAAAACTAGTCCGCACTTAGATTTGATGTCATTTGTTATATAGATATTTCTTCTAGGTTGGGATATATTGACTATAGCCTCAAGTCTTAGTATTCTCTCTCACATGAGACCTTCATGTGATAGGGCTTATTAATATGACCTGTCAGAGGAAGAGAGAGGAGCTTGTAATGCACAGGAATATGATGGGGCTTACATGAGGGACAGACAATGGAGCTACGAGATGTTTCAGCAGAACTTTCCTAAGCCCTTTGTAACAAAAGGTTATAAAAGAGATGAAGGGTGATGGGGATGAGATGCCTCCTAAATGCAGATGTCCAGAAATTGTTCAGAGAACTCTCAGGTGGCACAGATTTTTGTGAGTCATCTATGTCAGGAATGGAAATCTAAAGGTGGTTCTGCATAAAAGTCACTTAGGAGTCTTCCTAGCTGTAGAGATGTAGTTAATTTAGTCCTACTCTTTCAAGTTAGTCCTAGAAACTTATTGGTTCACCAAAATGAACTTGGAATGGATCCTTTCTTTTATTTGAAAATGATGACTTTGTCTAGCATAGACATTGTTTTATATATCTCAACAACAACCCTTTGAGAAAGTTAATTTTTAAAAATTCTTCTTTTTCCTAGGTATCTTGCTTATGGAACCTCTGATTCATGGCCCTCCAGACAGTGTCAGACCTCGGCTCCCTTTCATAGCATGAATCTCAATTCGGTCCAGTCATGGGTTGGGCACTCCCACAAGTTCTGAAAAACCTTTACTCTCTTGCAGAGAGGACAAATTGTAGGTCAAAGGATTTGTGCTTGGGTTGGTGTCCCAATCCTTCCTCTGGGAGTCTTACCTAGTTACATGCAATGGTCATTTCAAGGTCAGTTTACCCCATTTAGGAGTTTTTGCTAGGATCACCCTTGGAGAGTCTTGGGAGTTCTCATTGCTCTAGTTTTCCACCTTACCTCTGAAATGCCATCCCATTCCAGTCTCTCTCAGGACTGTCTTCCCTCCATATCCATCACTTGTTTTTTTCCTGCTCCCATCCTCACCCACCCCGAGGGCAAAATCTATTCTAGGTCTCATTCCCAGGGATGAGTGTCTATGAAGGAAAGGGGAGGAGTGGGGGAGGCACTGGGAGAAGAGGAGTAAGGGAAAACTGCAACCAGGATGTTTTGTATGAGAGAAGAATAAAAACATGTCTCTTTTTTGTGATTCTTGTTCATAGACAATTGTACCAAGATGAAGTTGGGAGCTACAGAGATGGTTAAGTATTAACAGGCTTATCATGCAACCAAGAAGACTAGAGTCTGAATCCTCAGAATTCATGTAAATGCTGGGTGGAATTGACATTGTCCTATAATTTCAGAGTCAAAGTAGGACACAGGTCATCCCAGGAATATTCTGGCTATAGTTACTAGAGATACCAGTGAACTCTTGATTTTATTGAGAACCCCTGTCTAAGAGAATAGCATAGAAAATGGATTGAGCACGATTCTTGACATCAACTTTGAATCTATACAGACTTGCAAAAATATGCATGCACATTCACTAACAACCATACATACGTATACATCCATGTACACATACATGTGGAGAGAGAGAAGAGAGAAGGAAGAAGGAGGAAGAAGAAACAAAAAAGAATTAAAATTATTAACAGTGGCTATTAGAAGCTTATTGTAGTGGGAGATGACTACATTCTTTTTACTTTTATGAGAAATGTATGGACACAGAAATTATTATTGATGCTGTGGATGAGGAAAACTAGATTGTGGTGCCTGAATTGCTTGTGAAAATGACAGAAGAAAAGCTTTTCCATAAAGCAGAAATTATTGATCCACAACAGAATGCATATAGTATGAAGTAATTGGCATTGCATTTGCAAACCAAGGATAACATGAGAGAAAAGCACAGAACTATTTGGATGTCTATCTATCTGCCTGTTCTCAACTGGATTCCTGCAGAGGGGAATAGGGTGGGAGAAGAAGGACATATCTTGGTTGGCAGATACTACTGGCTGAATTTCAAAAGGGTCAGCAGCCTTCAGACATCTTTCAATCTTCCTTAGGAAGACGATCTCCATAAATACATTGCCAAAAACCACTTAAACAAAAAAGGCAGGAAAGTGAAGATCGGACAGAAACACAGCATATTCAATGTCTTGTTACCTCACATGCTTTTCATCCCACAAATGCCAGTATATTTTCAAAAAGAGCAAGACACTAGGAAAAAAAAATACTGAAAGGCCTGAAGAATATGGTCAATTTTAGGCCAAGAGATAGAAGACACCGAATAAAAGGACTTGGGGCAGATTGCTGATGGCTGGCTGCCTTGCCGAGCTCCTTCAGCTTCTAAACCTGAGTCAGATTTAAAAAAAAAAAAGAATCTTTAAAAGTAACTAATAATGAAAACCAAAACCAAACTTTTAATCTCTAAAGGAGAAAGGGATGCAAGGTCCCTATAACATTATAGCAAAAAAAATCATTTTATTAAATTTTAGTGAGCATATCATTATCATCTTTGAAAATTTTTCAGTTAATAAATTCTCAAATGATACAGAAACTGTGTTCTCTTCAATAATTCTTATTTTTTTCTTACCATGAAGAAATACTTATGATTTGTTTAGAAATAGAAAATACATAAGTTATACGGTAAATCTTGATTACAATAGGCAGAATGAGTAAACTATTAAAATTTTTACAATAGATGTAGAGAACTGAATTTAGAGAATTAGTTCCTGTAGTACTTGGTGTGATCAAAATCTGATACTGAAAAACAGCAAACTCAAAGTCTAAGGTCCAGTTTGAATTCATAGGAACTTTACAGACAGATTTCCTAGTTGCTCAGAAGAGATGATTTTGCTTTGTAAGGACCTCTTTATTGACTGGATGAAATTCAATGATGGAGGATAATCTGCCTCGCTCAGAGCACATGACTGTAGATTCTGGAAGGCATCAGGCTTAAATGCCCTTTCATGGCTCTTTTTTTTTTTTTTTTTTTTTTTTGGTTTTTCGAGACAGGGTTTCTCTGTGGCTTTGGAGCCTGTCCTGGAACTAGCTCTGTAGACCAGGCTGGTCTCGAACTCACAGAGATCCGCCTGCCTCTGCCTCCTGAGTGCTGGGATTAAAGGCGTGTGCCACCATCGCCCGGCAAGAATTGAACTTTTGACCTTTGGTAGGGCAGACAGTGCTCTTAACCACTGAGCTATCTCTCCAGCTCTGGCTCTTTTTATTAGATACAAAAACACAAGTTCTATCCACTTCTAATGTGTTCTGATTCTTCTCCCCCACTTCCCCAATAGCATGCTATTCTGCACAAAACAAAACAAAACAAAAAAAACTTTCCTCTCCCTTATATATAGTCCTTGTGGTAGCCTTAAAAGCTAATTCTACCTTTCTTCCTTTCTATTTTATGCTATTATCCCCCCAAATAATATTACAAAATTTTATGTGCTTCCTTCCTCTCCACATGAATCCACTATAAAGCCTGTCTCAGTATTTAGTATTAACAATGAGTTACACATTGAAATGGTCAATTCAGAGATCCAGGAGGCTGAGCTGTGGGAACAAAGAGCTTGACCTAACAAGATACAATTATTCTAACATTACTGTGAAAGTGATGTTATGGGTTCCAATGTCCAAATCTATTTTTATGTTTAGTCTTAACTCTGTTGCTGAAGCAGTTTTGGCTGGTGCCTCTTCCTTCTGCGTAGTAGAGTGATGATGACCTCAGGGAGTGGACCCAACACCTGCTGACTCCCACTGTAGAAACTGCTACACATCCTGCAAATACCAGGGAAGCTATTTCTCCGTGCTATTTTCTGCAATGGAGAGGTTTCCCGAGTGGAGCTGTTACTTGTCTCAAGACTGTCCCAATTTCAGTCAACTATACACAACCTGAGAAAGCTAGGACCCTGCTATAATATTCCTTAAAATTATATAATAATACGTTTGTTAGAGGGTGATTCTAGCTCCGTTTTTTAAGTAACCTGATCTTATTTTAGGCACTTGTTCAGCACAGCCCAATCTCTCTTTGATATTTTTTTTTCATTCCCCTGAGATGTATATCTATTTCTGATTCTGTTTCCCAGGTCCTCTGAGAGAATAGCAAGGCAATGAATTCATTGGATTTTTGGTTTAGCAAAGCCCGTCTTTTCAGTCAGTAAATCGTTCTGACCATCTGTAAGAAACTCCACTCCCTGTCACTAACCTTTTGTTCCTTTCATGTTTGAAAAATGTCTTATGATTTGTCCTAACATCCTCTGCAATCTTCTTTTTACTTGTCCTTTTTCCTCTTCTCATCATAGTTTTCTTTTACACTTCAAACTTCAAAATCATTTATATATTCACACGTTTCTCCCGAGAATCCCTTTCCTTTAGTCTCCTTTCTGCCTCTGGTGCTTCTTGGTAAGGATTCCCTCAGTGGTCCCATGTTTGCAGAACATTTACAGTGGCAATTCAATGGAAATGTAAAATGATGATTACTTTTAGCTTTTCCTTATTTGTTTCTGACTTTTGAAAGTGAAGAAGAATTCACTTAACAGAATTCACTAAGCTGGTCATTAAACAAACGTTTACTAAGTACTTATTGCACTTCAGGACTGTTCTTTACTTCAAGTTCTATTCATGTCTTTCTTTATTCTTAGTAAAAAGACATTTGAATTTAGTTTAGTTGTAGCATGCTGGACTGCTTATAGATCTGATGACTTTGTCAAAATCTAAACCCCACACAAGACAAAGGTTACTTAAGTGGGACTTTATTTCATAAAACACATGTCAAAATGATAAATAACAGTTCCTCAACACTTTATTGATGTCTGGTAACGCCAAGGATTTATTCAGTGAGGAGAGTTATATAATACAAAGCTACATGCTTCTATCCATTTTTACATCACCCGAAGATGGTTTAGGCAGAGTGGGTTCTGAGAGGCCCTGGTTCTTTCTACGTTCAGATCATGCACAAAGGCTAGAACCCTGATATAAGAGTCAGACAATTTTCAATGATAAAAAGTTTTATATTGGACAAAGTTTTCAGAAAAATAACATCAGTTAAGCAACCCGATATTTAAAATAACATAAAGGTGTATTTAATTTTGCTTAAACAAATAAGCAAGTTATTTTACCTGTTTACTGAGACAATTTAAATCTTATAAGTTGTTTAAACTTTTGTAAGTTTTCTTTTGATTCTCCATAAAGAGCAGATGACAGCAATAAATTTGAACACATAATTTATGAACTACAACTATCGGTGGTGTCTTTTGCTCTCTCTTAGTTAGTCACTTGATAATAAGCAAATAAATATGCACATTTGAGTAGCCAGTAACAAGTGTGTTATACATACATGCATGGAACAGCAATTAATGAAAAAGAAGACCATGGATTTTAAAGAGACCAAGAAATGTTATATGGAAGAGATTGGAAGAAAGAAAGGTAAGGAGAAAATTATGTTACTGTATAATCTTAAAACTGAAAAAAAAAACAATATTTAAGAAAAGAATTCTATACTTCCCGTTAAACTGATAAGTAAATCTTAAACAATATATATATATATGTGTGTGTGTGTGTATGCACACATACATATGTGTGTATATGTATATGTGGCAATAATAAATGATGGTTAATAATGGCAATAATAAAATTTTATTACAGTATCAAATAGTATCCTAGATTCAGACTTCTAGCTTCTTTTGATTTTAATACTTTCTAATTATTTAATGTAAGATTTAAACTTTGGTGGTTTCCTTCTCATAGTCTAATGAAATTTGATATTTCACTTATACTCATCTTATACTGTATATATCCCAATTAAATTGAGAGTAAAAGCTAGATACATTGCAACAATTTCACAGTATTATTTTGTTAAATTTAAACACATTTATCTTTTTTAATATTAATGAAAACAATGTTAAATATGCATCTTCATTTTCATTTTATGTCTCTTCTTTAGCTAGAATGGAATTAACATCTGTTACTCTTTTTGAAGACTGGGAATTTTATTCTCTCTTGTAGTGCATAATTCTACCAGTAAGATACTTCTGTCTTATTACTCTGAGATTGTCATTCTTGCTTTATTATTTGATGTGTTACTCAACACACCTTATGTGTACCTGTATTACACAGTATATTGATTTTTTTTAGTAAGCTTCTTGTCAGTATTTCAGTACCACATTTCATTACTTCCTGGCCTCTGCTTTTGACAAGAAATTGATCTAATTGATATCTTTATTCCTGTGTATCTATCACATTATTTTTTCTCTGGAAATGTTTAGTTTTTTTTCTTTCGTGTTTAAATTATTAATATAATGTACCTTAACAGAGTTTGCATTGAATTTATTCTGATTTAATTTGATTGGCAAAATCCAATGGCAATGGAACATTCCAACTACTGCTTCCCTTACATTCTTTCTCGTACATAGCTTTTCCTCTTCTGTGACTTCTAAATCCATTTGGATGTTGCACTCCTTCTCCCCAGGCCTATACTTTGATTTTGAATGCATAATCCCCATTCATTAAGCTGAATAATTTCTATGCATTTTCTCTAAGACTGCTAAGGATTGCTGTAATCACCTGCAGTTCACCCTTAAGACCATTTGTCAGTGAAGCTGTCCTGCAGTGTCAGTGAGTGTGGGCTCCAGGACAGCCAGGGGGTTAGAGTCTACCTTGCATGACACCCTTGCATAATTATTTCTCATTGGCCCCATCATCTGGACTTACATTCTGAATTCTTTAAATAATGTCTCCATTAGTATTCTATCCCAAGCAACGTAATTGGTATGTGTTGCCATGAGTGTTGTAGAATATGGACAAAAGAGAGACTTTTATTCTCTAATGATTTTTACATGTGGGTGTGTGAGACTCCTGATTCAGAATTTGAAATAGAAAAGAATGATTATGCTTAAATTTAGAATGTATTGTTAAGTTTTATGACTTCTTTTTTCCTCTTTATAATACCTTTTGCTTTTATTTGTTATATAGTTTACATGCCAGACGTTAATACAACCTTTTATTTTGAATAACTGAACAAGTATTATCTAATAACTGTGATATGTAATAACCTAAGCTACTTTACAATATATCTATTGATCAATTTATTTAATTGATTACTTTTTTATATTTTAAATTTTTATCTTCCTGCAATGAGAATTACTTTAAAAAAGAGTGTTAGGTTTTAACATTTGACTTGGACTTGTGACTTATTATGGACATATCATGAATATAATCTTTTTATGCCTAAAGTTGTTTTATTTAATTGTTTATCATTTGAAAAGAAATTGCCATTTCTATACCAGTTTTGAAGTCACCACTGATAAATATGTATAATATATTTATATGATTTTAAAGTCATCAGGAAAATATACTTACATATATAAACATATGGATATGTAGAGTTATATACCTACCTGAATATGATCTGCTTATTAATCAAATTATCTGGAATCATGAATCAGAAATTTATTAAGATAGTATCTGCAATGCAAATAAGAAAATATCACCAACTTATACGTTGAATGGCATTATATATATATATGTATATATATTTTTTCTTTTTAATTGGTTATTTTCCCTCCCTCTCCCCTTAAAAAGAAAGAAACCTATCGTCATCTTTCTGACTTTAAGGTACTTGTTTCTTTATGTTGGGTAGAAGTTGGGTAGAAGTAATGAAGCATCATTTGTCATTTTTTGTTTTCTGCACAAGATGTGGTGATTTTCAAGAAGTTTCTTTAAAAGAATAAATTCCTCTTTTTCAAATGACCTCTAATGATAGAGTATATTTTTAACATATGATTTGAGAAACACTGAAAAGCTCATGATGATTACTGAGTAAGGCAGTCTTGATACCGCTTCTTCCGGTCATTCTTTTATGTGTTTAGGTATTGGTTCCCATTTGCTATTGCGTATGGAGGCAGTAGCTTTCTAGCTGCACATGAGTAAGTGACCCTATGTCACCGCTGTGTTGCTTACTATCTGAGCGAGCTACTCCTGTTAAGCATGAACATGGCGGCCGGGCGGTGGCACATGCCTTTAATCCCAGCACTTGGGAGGCAGAGGCAGGCGGATCTCTGTGAGTTCAAGACCAGCCTGGTCTACAAGAGCTAGTTCCAGGACAGGCTCCAAAACCACAGAGAAACCCTGTCTCGAAAAACCATGAACATGGCAATGCCAGCTAACGAGGCAATTAAAACTAAGGAACATACAGCACAAAGAACTTCTCTGTATTCAGCTCACCTCAGCATAAAATATTGTTAATTCAACATTAAAACGAACATATTCTTTAAATAAATACAAGAATTTTGGTATTAAGGCTGATTCTTTTATCTTTGTATAAAAGCTTTTAGATTTAGATTCAAAACATTAAGTATTAAGTTTTAGTTGCTGTTTTCACCACTAGATTTTCTACCTTTGATCCCTGAACTATACCCACAGAATACAGATGCCGAAATCAATGAAGGACCTGGCCAATGATATACATGAGTCCAATTTTTTAAAATTGATTTCAGTTGAGCTCTACATTTTTCTCTACTCCCCTCTCTGCCTTTTTCTTCCCCTTTCTAACCCTTCCCTAAGGTCCCCATGCTCCCAATTTACTCAGGAGATCTTGTCTTTTTGTACTTCCCATGTAAATTAGATCTATGTAAGTCTCTCTTAGGGTCCTCATTGTTGTCTAGGTTCTCTTTGATTGTGGTTTGTAGGCTGGTTTTCTTTGCTTTATGTTTAAAAACCACCTATGAGTGAGTACATGTGATAATTGTCTTTCCATTTTGATGAGACTACTAAAATTTGGCTGAGCCATATTGTCATGTTGGCGCTATGCTCCTTAAATTGTGTTTTTCAAGTAGTATGATAATTCCAAATAGTGTACATTGTTGTGATATAATATTCATTTAAAATAAAATACACAAATGTAGGCATATCTATAGAATGTCTCAACATAATTACCATAATCTTCTGTTCTGATACTGAGGGAATATCTTGAGCTTTTTTTTTTTTTTTTGGTAGTGTTTTCTAGGTTTTTTTTTTTTTTTTTTTTTTCCTGTTTTCCAAACCTCTCCAGTGGTCTTCAAGCTGGAGTATGTTCCTTTGGTTTCTCAGGAATGATTTCTAAGGCTATAGTTTGGGGTTTTTTAATTTAAAGTGATCAGAATACGGACACTGTTAAAACTGCGAGTTCCTTCATTTTATTGCAGTTCAGTTTTCTTATCAGTGCTGAAAGCATATTAACACATCAGATATGCATGTTACTTATCTTTCAGATTTAAAGGCAATGTACAAAGTAAATCAAGGGCACAGAAAGAAAGAATACTTGTCATTTGCTTGAAAGTTAGGCTTGGCTATTTTTGTTCTTTCCTAAATATGAATATGGTGATTGAATTGTTGAAAGGCTAGCAATTACAATCAGTATGTGAGTTCATATAATTTTGATTTAAGCACTACCCCATAATCCATATTTATCTGAGTATCTGCTTCACACTTCCTGGATTTCTGTAGCCTATGAATCCATTTTCATGGTATTGTTGATTCTGTTAGTGAGAATTATGTTTGCTTGTGTGTGTGTGCAAAGTTCAACAATGGAGGCATTGCAGGCACTATCCAGCCATTGTGATGCTGGAGAAAACATGTGTAGATTACCAGCATGCTATACTATAGAGTATAGAACATTTGTGTATAGGTTGAATTTAGACAAGGGTTGAAATTAATTCACCTCAGTATGATTTTTGATACTCTCATGGAACACATTTAATAGCCAAGAAGAATATATCACCTGATGAAATTGAAGAAAAACAGCACATTCAGTATTAATAACACTTGAAAATTATAGATCAGGCTGAAATTTTCACATTAGTATTACATGAGAAATTGGAGATCAAAGAATTTTACAACCAAGTCTCATTTGCCACTTGTATTTTGTAAAAGTGACAGAGAAAGACAAAAAATTGACCAAGCTAATAGTCTGTAATGTGGTAGTTTCATGCTTAACTTCATTAATGTCACTTCCTGTTATAGTTACATGCTTGTTGAGGTGAACTCTAGTTTAATGACAGCATAGAAAGGATCTAAAACATAGCCAATCAAAGCAAGAACATGAGCACCATTCTTCATTTGTTAACGTTGCTGATGATACGGACACCAGAGTGCTCTCTTAATGTAAAGCCATGGTTGATTTCTTAACAACAAAAAAAGACCAAGAGCTGCTGACATCCAAAGGCTTGCCATACGTAATGTGACTGAGCAAACCATATCAGTGCTGTCTGCCCATGAATTTGTGTGACGGAGTCAAAGTTCAAGGTTCTCCATACAACAGTTTAAGGGATTTCTTCGACAAGCATGACATAGGGCATCTGTCAACTACAATAACATATTTGTTATAGAAACCAAGTAGCACAACATTTGGGGTTCATGTAAGTAGAACATTTTGCATTATCTTGTTCTTTAATATTTCTAATTGTTACTGCAAAGACAAAACCATATACAAATAAGCCTAAGTGTTAGAAGAATGAATATTTTATACCATGGTTTTTCAAAGGGCATAACTCAATATTCTAGCAAGAGTAAATATTTACAAGCTTAACCATGGAACTTCCTGTATGGATATTGGCCTAGAACCTTTAGAAATGTCCTGTGGGGACTGCAATGCACTCTTCTCTCCTCTGTGGACAGCAAATATGGTACATATGCCTGGCAGAGGTACAAAGACACATTACTTAACAGGTCACCAGTTTTTTTCCCATATTATAGTAATGACTTAACAATAGTCATATGATTATAATAATTTTAGTATGTTCATTACTTATTTTAGAAGTTATAGCAAAAAAATGAAATTCTGACTGCAAAGTAAATTGTAATTCTTGAAATAAAGTATATTTCAGATACAACATGTAATAATAACATTTTTCAGACTCATTTTTACATTTCTGACATTTTCTTGGTAAGGATGGGAGAGACAGAGTTTCTTCATTTGGTTTGAAATTTATTTTGCGTCATAGACTTTCTTACTGTATTATTTTCTGATGAATCTGGATATTTCCTGGCAAAGACAGATCTTTGTGCTACTGCAGGATGAATCTGCAGGACATCAAGAAATTAATGACGGAAAGAATCCATTCTATTTCTAAAGTGCCTTGTGGAGCTTGAACATAGCTGAGACTACTGGGCAATCTAAATCAATTATATTGAATTCACATAGGGTGATTATGCCCTTCCCAGCTCCTCCCTCGGCCAGCTGTTCCCAATCAGTCCTCATTCCTTAGTTCAATTGATGCCCCCTACAATGCTGACTGTGTCTTACTTCAGCAAGACTTCTTAATAATTGCCCTCTCATTTGGATCAAACTCACCCATCACTTGCTTTTTAATGTTTTGTTTCCTTTCAGTTACTTCTGGCTTCTTTGCATGAAATATTAATGGAATCTTATTGTTTTCCTTTGCCAGAAATTTATATAAAATGAATTTGAAATGCCAACTGATTTTTAAATAAGACAGCAGATCTTGGGAGATGAATAAATACTCTTACATTTGTTTCTTAACATACCTAATTACTAGACCTAAAATAAAATTGAATAGAATTTAACCATTCCATTTTATAATTATTTCAGAGGATTATTAAAAAATAGAACCATCCACATTCATATATTTTTATAAGACCATAACTACACTAACCTAGATGATTTTAATGATTTTTGTGGTAGGGCAAATCAGGGATTTAATACTGTTGCTGTATATTTTAAATCCTATATATACAAGATTGGTCAAGAATTCCAGAGATTTGCCTGAATCTATCTCCTGAGTGCTGGTTTTAAAGGTGTGAGACCTTTAGGGATTTTATTTTTAAATTGAGGAAACTTTTATAATAAACAGCAATAATGAAAATCATCTATAACTTACTTTAAGATGGAATAGACATGTTGAAAGTAATATAAGGACTCCAAATGTCTAGTAAAAAATGTCACTATAGAAACATCATATGAAGCCTCAATATTATTTCACTGCTAGTTCTAGGTAAAATGATTGTTATTTGTCTTATTTGAAAACAAATAATTTAAATCATTATTTATTCAAATTTTAGTATTTGTTGGTATAAAAGCATACAAGATAGGCTTCATTCCTAATTTATATATAGAAATATTCAGGAACCATATTCATGAGTTCAGTTTCTCTGGTCGAATCTGAATTTTAACTCTGCAAACAAAACAAGTCTTTTCAGTTTTGCCTTTTGTTGTCTTGTGTAAGTGAATTATTAGAAAGGTGGCCACATAGCTTGCTAAGCACGATCTTTCCTTTTACTAGTTTAGCTTATTATTCCAAATATAAATTACACGTATATACAAGTGACGGGTGTGTGATTGTGACCACATGTGCATGTGGAAGTCCGAGGATAACTGTACAAAATTGGGCCACTCCTACCTCTCCCTGGGCTGCAGGAACTATGCTTAAGTCAACAAGTGCATTGATCAGCTGAACCTCCTCACTTGCCCTATGTTAGATTTAGTTCTTTATTGGGAAGGTCCTTTTTACATAGAATTTTCACACTTTAAACCAGCACCCCTTTTTCTCCCCAGTTGAGAAAGCCCACATTTTAGAGAATAGGTTTAAAGAGTTACTATGAAAAGGAAATATGCAATTAAAGGTTTAATGCTAATGTATTAATAATTAATTTAAGTTGATGCTTTTATTTCTCTTTCCTAGCATAAGAGCATTAAGGTGCATAAGAAAAGCCCATGCTCATCTTTAGGTACTTCCTATAATGGACTTTTCAACTGTGAGAAAATAACTCTGCGTGCGAGTGTTTTTAACTCATGAGAACGCTGCTATAACATCTGGGTCACCAAAAATACAATGGCGGCAACTCATGAAGGAAAACAGGGGTTATTTCTTTAAGAAGACTGAGTGAAAACCCAGATAAAGGGAAAGAGGCTTCGCCAGTGACTCCAGAGTATATATCTGAGCATCTAGATGCACTTTGCATGAGGAAATAGTTGTAAAGGGGATTAACATCCTCATTGTGGACCACTTTTTATTTCAAATACACCGTGCATCCTAAATGAAAATGTTGAGTAAGTAGGATATAGACAATTTGAAGGTCAGGTCAGGAACAAGGCAGTTACGGAGTTGTCACCCACCAGTATATGGCATTAAAAATCAACACCTAGAACACAGAGAAACAAGTGGATAGAAACAAATGATAGCTAGGATAGACTTCTTCTGACAAAAAAAAAATCACTGCCATTATATCATATTCTTTCTTTATACCTCCCCATTTTATAACAATACTTGCTAACAAAACACTGTTTCTGCTGAACATTCCTTATCAATATATAAAGAACAATTACACAGGACTTAAGATTCTGTCTAGATATCACATTCCATATATATTATTATTATATATATATAATCTCCAAAGGTGGTTATTGTTTGAATTTGAGAGTCCTAGTGTAAAAATAATTTTACTTTAGCTTGGACTTTATCATTGCTATTAACACTTTTGCAGTTCTAGAGTTCTAACTCAGTACTTTGCTCCTACTAAACAGGTTTTCCATGACTACACCAAAATTTTATTAATTTTAAATTGCCTTGTGTTTCCTTGCATTATAAACTTGCAGAAAATTGAAATCACAAGTTCTTATGTCCGCAAGCATGCCTGAAAATGGAAGACACTCATGATTTAATATTTAACAAATAGAACGACAGGAGTAATAGTAGAAAGTAAGAGAGGAAAAATGATCCAGGTAAGCAGTAGAAAGACGAATATGGAGGACACTGATGCATGATACGGTCTGGCATGC
The DNA here is from genome assembly GCF_950005125.1 of Chionomys nivalis. Classification (NCBI taxonomy): domain Eukaryota; kingdom Metazoa; phylum Chordata; class Mammalia; order Rodentia; family Cricetidae; genus Chionomys; species Chionomys nivalis. The sequence continues at coordinate 31,061,652 of NC_080097.1, read as the reverse complement.
ACTATGTTCCAGGATGTAGACGTGATTCTGTAATGTTGCTCACAGTTATTTAAAGCAAATATACACAACAAAATACCCAGTGTCATTCAATTTCCTCTTTCATGAAAAGAGAAGGCTGAACTAAAGTCCTCCAGCCAGAAACAGCAAAGGCTTCATGGTTCTCAGATTCCCAAGTCATATAGTACCTGCTATTTTTGTGCATTTTTCTCTTCCCCAGTTTGGACATGCTCATCTTCCTTGCCAGCCCTGCTCAGTCTTGCTTCCTCTCCAACATTTCTACCAATGTCTTTCAGGCCATTGTTTTTGATCTCCATATTTGGTATAGATTGGTTTTAGTTTCCTTTTATACAAAAGGTTAAAAAAAAAAAAAAAAAGACCCCGTGATTCCTTTTGCAGTCAATCAATTTTAGGTTTAATCAACAAGGTTTTGACATTTTTTTTCATTTTTTTAAATTTCATTTTTTAAATAAAAAGCAATTTTTTTTTCATTTTCTGTACCGATCCCAGGTTCCACTCCCTCCTCTCCTCCCATTCCCTTCACTTCACCCCCCAACCCACCTCCCATTCACTCCCCAGAGAGGGCAAGACACATTGCTCCAAGGAAGAACCAAGGCCCTCCCCAATATATTCAGACTGAGCAAGGTATCTATTCAGAGAGAATGGGGAAAGAAAACAAACAAAAACAACAACAAAAAATAACAATACAGGCAGCAAGGACAAATCCTGGTGCCACTGCCAGTGGCCCCACAGGCTACCCGAGCCATACAACTGCCACCCACATTCAGAGGGTCTTGGTTCTATGATGGTTCCTTCCTTGTCTGGTCAGAGTTGGTGAGCTCCCATTAGCTCAGGTAAGTTATTTCAGTGGGTGTCCCCATTATGGTCTTGAACTCTTTGTTCATATTCTTACTCCTCCCACTCTTAACTGGATATTTTGGAGCTCAGCCCAGTCAGTGCTCCACTGCATATCTCTGTCCCTGTCTCCATCAGTTGCTGGATGAAAATTATATGGTGACATTTAAGATAGTAATCAATCTGACTATAGGGCAAGGTTAGTTCAAGCACCCTCTCCACCATTGTTTAGGGTCTTAGCTAGTATCATCCTTGTGGATTCCTGGAATTTCTCAAGCATCAAGTTTCTTGCTAGCCCCATAATGGCTCCCTCAATCAAGATATCTCTTTCCTCCCTCTCCATCTCTGTCCTTGCCCCAACTCGACTATGCAGTTCCCTCAAGTTTTCCTCCCATCTCCCCTTCTTCCCTCTTCCTCCCCTCCACCCTGACTTCTACCCCTAACCCCATGCTCCCAGTTTTCTCAGGAGATCTTGGCTATTTCCCTTCCCAGGGGGTTCTATATATGTAGGTTTTTGACATTGTAAATAGAATTTACATCATTCAAAATTTATGAAGAAAATCTGGTGATAAGGACTTGCAATGCTGATTGTGCCTTCAGATGCGACTCTTCAGAGCAGTTTGTCACTGATTCACACTGCTCTCCTTCTGGCCATATCTAGAAAGGCTCAAGAACAGCAGCTACAGCTTCGCCACATCTTCCGCTTCATCCACACGTTGCTATTGAACTGCAAACCACATGGCTCCTGGAAGCTAATCCCAATTAATTCTGCCATCAATGACAGTTTGTTTTTTGAAACTAGGCAATTTAATTACTAGTTTTTGTAAAAGTGCAGATTACACAAAATCCTATGGAGGAATGTATCCAAGTGTTTATGGCAAAGTGAAATAAAGCCCCAACTTTAAAACTCATTAACTAAAACTTATTAGGTCAGCCTTCAATCCTGTTCTTTCTTAGTGCTTAAGGAAATAATGCAGGCACATTAGCCTTTCCATTCCTGTCAAATAGAAACAGGAGCTGCTTTTTCATTAGAGAGGGGATTAAATTTGAAAACCAGAATAATGGGAAGGTTTAGCAATTCTAAATGAGTCATATTATGTTTGTAACCTAAATTCTTTTTTTGGTTTTAAATAATTAGAGAAATGATCTTTCAGTATACTGTTGTAGAAGCAATACAGTTATTGTGTTGAACACTGTACCTAATTTCCTATTATTAATTGTACATGTTAATTGAGAGTCATTTCAACCAATCAATCAAAGGTAAGTCCTTAATGAGTTTCTGCAGTGTGAAAAATTCCGTGTTTAGTTTTATACAACGTAGCTTTTTGACTTTTAAAAATTAAGAGTAACAGTTTGGAACTCTGTTTTATATTCTGTCAGGGGAGGTTCATGTACATATTAAACGGAAACATTGAAGAACATTCATATTCCTGATATAGTCTTCATTGACTCATGTATCAGTCTCTAAATTTTACCTGTTACTTTATCCTATTGTATTAAGAAATGTTTGAGATCCATGAATAGAGGAATCTGTCTACAAGATTGCACATGAGTCAGAAGAGAATTGTATGAAATAGCACAGAGTTTCACATAAGGGTCAGTGAAACCAAGATCATGTGATAAAAATTAATAATGATTCTGAAGCACAAGTCAGATATGAGAAAAATGAGCACCTGATGAACACGCAACCATTTTTACAGTAGTTGGGGTATCAATTCTAGTTGAAGAGTATACATGCTGAAAAATTACAGAGAAGGGAACTTTAATTAGAATAACAACAGCTGAGAGTGAGACACAGATTTATTCCTAATATAGAAGAAACTAGAGAGTAATTAAATATTCTGATCATTAGAAATGTGAAATTGAAATGGTAGTGAAGTTCAATTTGAAGAAGATTCTAACCTAATCAATAAATTAATCCATTGATAGATTCATAGAAAGATGACTTTATTTTGAATTGAATTACTAGTACCTATTTTGGAATGTAAAATCTTATCCCCAGACCTTTTCTTCCTCACCCCTCTGGATGAAATAAGGTCCACAGCTTCGTGGCACCACGTCTTTCCCTTTCAAAAGCTGTGATTCACAACAGACCCCGAGCGACGAGGCAAAGTGACCCCAGTGTGAAAGCTGTTCTGAAATCTTTCCTCTGAGTTCATTTCTTTCAGGTGATTTGTCACAGTAATGAAAAGATAACTAACATAGTTTATTACTTTTAATTGTTTATCTTAACACATCATGAACCAAGGTGAAAGGCTATATATATTGTTAACATATTTAGCAAATATTTATTAAGCACTGTAGAAATAGCTAGCAAGCATGGGGTAAATGGGTAAATTTTGTACATCTTTTTAGAAGGATGAAGATAAAAACAGTTATCGTGAGCAAGTAGCATCCTTTTAGATAACCATATGAGATCTGAAGACAATGATCACGTTTATAAAACATAGCTTTAAAAGCTAGGGGTAGAGATCTTATGACTCCTAGAAGCAGCACAGGCGTGAGGAAGATGAAGTAGAACTTAAGGCATGACTTTCAAATGTGTATGTTACTGTAACATTTCTCATGGGAAAAATAATATCAAACTCACTGTATCTGGATAAAGGACCTACACAACAAAAGCATAAAGGCTCTGGAGGCTTGAACATATCATGAAGAGACATGTTCCCTTGACAACATTATTAGTACATCTCTCTGACTCCAGAAGACATTGCAGCCAGAGAAATCCTAAATCAATTATGTTTAAATATCTCAAATTATTGGCAAGTTTTAGTAAAAGACCTTACAAAATAAAGCAAACTTAGAGTCTCTCGTTTACTGATTAGATGATCAACCCAGATCTACCAAATCATGTGACTGAGGACCTCATGTGAGGAATCTCCTTTTAAAACACAACTCAAGGCTGGGCGGTGGTGGCGCACGCCTTTAATCCCAGCACTTGGGAGGCAGAGGCAGGTGGATCTCTGTGAGTTCGAGACCAGCCTGGTCTACAAGAGCTAGTTCCAGGACAGGCTCCAAAACCACAGAGAAACCTTGTCTCGGGGCTGGAGAGATGGCTCAGAGGTTAAGAGCACTGGCTACTCTTCCAGAGGTCCTGAGTTCAATTCCCAGCAACCACATGGTGGCTCACAACCATCTGTACTGAGATCTGGTGCCCTCCTCTGGTGTGCGGGCATACACCGAGGCAGAATGTTGTATACATAATAAATAAATAAATAAATCTTAAAAAAAAAAAAAGAAACCCTGTCTCGAAAAACTTAAAAAAAAAAAACACAACTCAACAACAATGACAGAAAAAAAAAAAAAAACCCAAAACCCAAACCAAACAAATAAATTAAAAAAAAAAAAAAAAAAAAAAAAAAAAAGACGGGCCATGGTAGCCCACATTTTTAATCCTAGCACTTGGAAGGCAGTGGGAAGCAGATCTTTGTGAGTTCGAGGTCAGCCTGGTCTACAAGAGTTAGTTCCAGGACAAAAAAAAAAATCACATCTCACAATCAAAGCTTCAAAATAATGCAGTTTAAAAAGCACTCATTTTTTCTTCTTTTTTTTTTCTTAATGGGAGAGTTTGTTTGGCTTACACTTCTATATTATAGAAAATTATTTTTAGGCAGGCGATGGCTGTGCAAACTGGGTGGTGGCTGCTCATGCCTTTAGTACCAGCAGTTGGGAGGCAGAGGATGGCAGATCTCAATGAGTTCGAGGCCAGCCTGGTCTGCAAAGCAAGTTCCAGGACACCAGGATGGTTACACAGAGAAATATTGTCTCTAAACCTAAAATAAACAAATAAATGAAGAAAAGGAAAAGAAATTCAGGTATGTTACAAGTGACAGGAACTTAAAGCAATTGATCAACTCACATCTGTAGTCAAGAGCAGAGATCAACGAAGTAAAACATAAATGTCAGAGCTCTGGCCTCTATTTTCACTCAAGACAGATCCACAGCCACCTGCATTCAGCATGAGTATTCTCATCTCTACTATTCCCAGTTAGAAAATTCCTCTTTTACAAAGGAACTTATGGGTTATTTAAGATTAAGTGATGCTTTGGGCCATGTTCTCACAGATGAAGCTACAACTGGGATCCCAGCTTTGTTACTTTTTGTCAATTTTTTGTTAAAACATTTTCAGTGTTTAGACACATCTGACTCTGAAACTTACTTCTTGTTTAGTTATTATCCCATATAAAAAGATTATGTGAACGAGTATTTATAAAATGAGGATAATTATATATAATTTAAAATTGTGGTGTGCATTGTTTCTGTGAGTCAACACTGATTGGCAAACACAGCGTGTGTGAATGACAGCTGCTGTCACTAATCTGTTTTGTCAGATTCAGTAGTACAACTGTCCCTGTATGTGAATGCCAGAGCAACACTGCAGGCTTGGATCGAGTTCTGCTGTTTACTTGCTCTGTGACCTTGGGAAAGTGCTTTCACCTCACTTTATAGGGGGACCATCCTAGGTGTACCAACCTGAAGAACTACTAAGATGGATTTCATGCAAGCACAAAATTAAAAAAAAAATGTGTATCACACCACTGGTATCAATATGTGTACTCCTTTTATTGTGGTCTTACAATGGAAAACAAAGAGAGACAGCATTAAGGAGGTCACTGCTGCATAGTCAGATGAATTTTAGTCAGGGAAGAAAGAGTGTGAAATGCAGATCATTTAAAGAGGTCAGCACAACCTTGGAGTCAGGAATGCTAGATACCTGTGTCTTATGTAGATAGAGTTGTCATTTTGAATGTTTCAAATTTAGGTATAGCTGAAAATTGGTTAGACTGCACATTACCCTTGGCTTTCCTTGGTTCTGTTTATTCCTCTCCCCTGGTAATCCTGTCTTTTGCCTTATAACCTTTCTTGCTTCATTACCCTGGGAAAACGATTTGTATTTTTTTTTTTGCTTTCTAAAAATTCAGTGAGATAAAACTATTTAAGATATTTTCTAGCTTCATGTATGTTTAAAGTTGAGTTTAAATTTCAAAATCATGTATTCTTATGAGAGGAGAAATTATTTGACATGCTTGAAAGTTGCTCCCTATAAGACATTCAGGTCACAGAAGGTAATTAAAGTTCTTCATGTAACATAATAAATAACACAATCAGCTACCTTTAGTCTAAAACATAACTTTATTATGATTAACATCAGTTAAAACAGCAAGCCGTATTTATATATGTACATACAAATAAGCTGCCATTAAACCCTAATGACTGCACTTTAGATTTATATTCATAGCAGGATTTATACACTTCTTCTCTGAAGGGCCCTGGGGCAATCTATTACCTGGTCCCCTCAAACATCCACCACATACAAAATACTGACTTTTAAAATACTTTGTTTTAAAGTGATGATGAAAATCTAAAACACAGTGCCTATTAATGACCTTCTAGATTATATTTTGATACAGTGTGTAATGTTTTAATCAAGACAACAGTGCTTACCTATTCAGATACTAAGTAATAATTTATTGTAAAATCTTAAAATTCCTTTCTTTTAGCTCTTTGAATTATGTAGTATTAATTTGTTTTATTACTCAAGTCTACTCTTCAGTATAATATCAGATTTTCTTGCTCCTATAGAGTTTTATCCTATCATAGATCAACTTTCCCAACTACTCCATGACAAAGCCCCTTTCCAGTCCGTGGAAACCATCATTCTATCCCTCACTCTCATAAGAGAGACATTTCCCAGTTCTAATTATTAGATGACCATTTAACCTCAGGGGTACTTTCTTTCATTGTTTGGCTATGCTAATTGCCAGAACGAATTTCAGTTCTGTCCATGTTCTTACAAATCACAGGAGTTGAGCAACTCCAAATCTCTTCACACCATTTCTGTGCTTAATGCAGTTTGAGGTAAAAATGCTCCTTCTTTGATATCAAAAAAAAAGGAAAATTCTTTAAGATACAATTTTGTATTTGCCTCCTTGTCAAATACCTCTGAATTCCTCTATCCTCAGTTGCAGTACTGTGAGTGTGTACTCTGGAAACTGTTTTTGATTTTTATCTTTTGCCATTGTGCTCAAGCACACCACAAAAACAAGGCCCACAGAATCAACTAACCAGAGCACATAGGGCTCATAGGACTGAGAGTGCTCGCAAGGCTCATAGGAGCTCCTAGAGATTGAAGCATCAATCAGGGAGCCTGCATTGTCTGCATAGGTACTCTACTTGTACCTTATGGTTGTGAAGCTTAAAGTTCTTGTGGGACTCTTAACAGTGAGGTGGGGATTGTCTCTGACTCTTTTGCCTGCTTTTAGGACCATTTTCCTCCTATTGGGTTACCTTGTCCAGCTTTGATATGAAGATATGTACCTATTTTTATTGCAACTTATTATGCCGTGTTTGATTCACAGCCCTGGCAGGTATGCTCTTTTCCAAAGAGAAATGAAGAAAGAGAGCAGTGAAGGAAAAGGGACCAAAAGAGAGAGGAGAAAATGTGGTCAGGATGCAATATGTGAAAGAAGAATAAATAAGTAATTTAATTTTAAAGACTCATAGATGAAAAATTTCCAATCTAAAGAAATGCTTAGAAAGCTCTAAGAGGCATTTATATCAACAAATAGAAATGACCAGAAAAGAAACTCCCTACAACGCAACTTTGGTGATAATGAAAACAGTAATCATACATAATAAGATAGAGTATTCAAATTCTCATTGAAAACAGGACAAAGTTATATATATATATATATATATTCATTTTGTATTACAAAATGTAGCCAGTTTTTTCATAATGTTACATGGGCTTCTGAGTAGAAAGTTAGAATTCAGAAACTATAGCCTTTAGGGTAAGATAGGCTCCAAGTACAAGATTAATTGAGTAACACAAAATTAATTCAATACAAATTTTGTTTGTTTTTTTTTGCCTCATTTTGATTTTGGAGGCACTTTGTGGGGGATATTTATTTTTGCTTTATTGCCCTTTTAATTATTTATTATGGCTTATTTTTTGTGAAATTTGTGTTTTCCTTATTTTTTAATTGTTTATTAAATAGAATTGATGAAGACAGAAAAAGGTTATAGAGTTGGTTAGATAGGGGTGCTGTGAGAAGTTGGGTGAAGTGGAAATGTAATCATAATATACTATATGAAAAAATTTTCCATTAAAATAAAAATAAATAAACCAAGCACACCAAACGACTACAAATAAAAGTAACTACAGTCCTAGGTACAACATCAGCCCTAATTCTAGCACTTACCATAAACTTTACCCTAGTGTTATCCATAACCATAACTGAAACCTAGACATAATCCTATCCGTAACCTTAACCCTAACATGAAACCAAGTCCCACACATACCTGCAAACTATCTCTAACCCTAGTAGTAACCTTGAAACTAATTCTAACCCTAGCCCTAATCTTATCTCTAAATCTATAGGTAATCCTAGCACTACCCAGGAATCTAACCAATAACTCTAAAGAAAAAACCAAACACTCAATTGGAATAATAACACAAATTTTAACTCTACACTAAACTTAGTCCCACTTTTAAACACTAGTCCTAAAGAATGCTTAAACCTAAATGAATTTATAAACCTACCACTAGCTCAAATCTTAAAACTAGGTCTAAAATTAACTTTCACTTCTGTTCTAGCATTAACAATAGCCTTTATACACTTTATAACAGGCTGTAAAATAACCCTTCCCCTAATAGAAACTGACATTGTCACACATCATAATCCTGAACCTAAACCTAGCCTTAAGCCTAAAACAAAACATTTTTTCCATAAAGGATATAAAAGATAGTTTAAAATTGAATAACAGCAGCAAGTAATAATGGGTAATCTGAAGTAATCAGTAATATTTGCTGTACCTTGAAGGAGCATGAAAACACACTACAAGAACAATTTTGTGTTTGAAGAAACTGAGTTCACAAGACTCTTGTTCGCTTTGAGTATTCACAAGTATTGAGAATTCTCCTCACATATCTGTGGCCGGATTTTTCTTTGGGTCACCAGCTCCCAAATAATGACATGGAGACCTATTAATTATGAAAACTTGTCCTTAGCGTAGGCTTGTCTCACTGGTTCTTATAACTTAAATTAACTCATAGTTTTTATTAGCATATGTAACTTTTACCTCTCTTCCATTCTGTGTTTCTGACTTTTTCCATATCTCTTTGGCATCTTTTGCATGTCCAGATTCATCTACTACTTACTCTTTCTCTGACTGGAAGTCCCACTTATACCTCCTGCCTGCTGTTCACCTTTCAGTTCTTTATTAAACCAATGACAGCAATATATATATTCATAAGTCTACAAATATCCCATAGCATCCCCCCTCCTTTTTTAAATAGAAAGGTTTTCTCTGGCCTCTTGGTTATTCAGCTTTTTATTATTCCAATCATAGCAACACATTTTCACACAGTGTACAAATAAATATCCCACAGCATATGTCTCCATTTCTAGACCATGTTCAAATATAATGGGATATATGAATAAAATTATAATGGTATATGTGAATAAAATTATGTCTAATGTCATTTCTAAATTTACAGATCAGTGCCTTTCTCAACCCTCATCAGAGAAGCATCTTCTACAAATAGGTAGTGATTACCACAGGGAACCACAACTGTTCACTGTGCAGACAGATTGGGATATTGAAATATTCATACCTAACTAGGATGTCTTTATCAATGCCCTTTCCTTAAGGGTCAGGAATGTATGTGGAAGAGGAGGCAGGAAGATTATAACACAGAGGTGGTGAGGTGAAAGACCAAAGGAAAGAAAATCTTCCAGACAAGATGGCTTAGCTACATGTGAACTCACAGAAACTACAGCAGCAAGAACAGGACCTGCACAAGTTCAAACAAGAGACAGTCTCAGCATGGAGAAGTTGACAAAAGCTCCACACTAATGAAAAAGATTATTTACAACCCATACCTTCTAAGAAAGGGAAATCAAGTATTTCCAACAGTTCCACTGGGAATATCAGTCACAACCCATACTCAGGAAAATTGGTCAACACCATATTTATCTGTTTATTTCTCTTTTGTTTATTGTTGAAGTGTGTCTTTGTTTTGACTTTTTGAGAGAAAAATCACAATGTAGTTGGGTTGGATGTGTATGGGCTAGATCTGGGTAAAGTCTAGAAGGAGTTGGAGGAGGTAAAGGGGGATAATTAAAATATATGGTATGAAAAATATTTAAAAGAAAAATTAAAAATTCATTCATGAACAATATTCAATATTTGAATGTAAAACCTGGAGACTTATTACCTATACTGCTACACATTACCTGTAATGACTAGACAGAGTTATACTCTAACAAAAAGCTTGAAAAGACAAATACATACAAACACACAAGCACGTATATGACAATAATAGACAAGTATCTCTTATTTTATTCCAATATCATACCTGCAGTTGTTTTCACCATATCATTGGTCACAGGCCTTTGTGAAACATGAGTACTAATTGGTATTAATTTGGGGAGTTTAAAAATAATTTGGTATATTTATCTTGTCAGTATCAAGTAAGTAAAATGGACATTAGCTCTCTTTCAATTTTTGATATACAAATCTTCACTTTTGATGGCATGTTTCCATCTTTTGGATTAATGTTAAAGTCATTGTAGGGCCTTCTGCATAGACTGGGATGTATTATTGATTCTATCTAATGAAGACCTTTTCTAGATAAGTGGTTGACCATGGAGTATGCACATGATCTAGGTTAGCCAGTCAGAGCTAAACACTTTCTTCCAAAATTGTGTTCACAGTCTTGAACTTTGCATGCTTACTACTTTCCTTCTCCTCTAGAGTCAGCTTATGAACAAAACATGAATAAAAGGAGCTTAAGTTTTTTTTCACTCCAAGGACTATCTTTCAACGTTTCAATGTTTATAAATCTAAAAATGCAGAATGTATTTTCGATAATGCTGTGTATCATGTTAAGAAATGTTTTGCAAAATTTAAAGTGACATAGATAGCAAACAGAATAAACAGACCTATAAAAATTAGGCTATATATCCATTGTACCAAGGTTAAAGAAAAAGAAAAAGCTAGTGAAAACATGATATCAATTTTCAAATACTTACAAAGCTTTCATGTCCATTAAGAGTTTTTGCCTTTAAAAGAAAATATTTAGAATATGTTATATTATCAGAATGCCAAAAAGTTTTGTATACTATCAAGAATAAATTTTACTATATAAGAAAAGTTATTCTTATATTTCCTAAATATTGAACTTTATTGTGTTTGCAAATTCTGGTTAATGCTCATATAAATATAGAAGAAATTATTTTAATGATAGAAAAATCTTATGGGTTCTCACTCTGTAAACCACTGCTTGGAAATCTCAGTGGAGATTATAGCAATAGATATATAATAAAAGTTCCTAATACCATTTTCTCTCCCTTTAAATTATCTTTCTTCAAATATCATTATCTACTGCCAATATTCCATCTCAGCAACTCTTCCTAGATATTTGGAAGCCCAAATTATTTTTATTTAATGACCATCAAATACACAGGCTATTCAGAGTACCTATGCTTTTAAAAACCTCTAACAAGTAGTAACAAAGTACTAACAAGATTGTTAAACATATCACAGTCATTCTCACTTCCCAAATGGAGAACTATTTCAATATCTACTTATATTTATAATGTGACTACAGTTATCAGATTATTTTAACAATAGTTAAAAAACAAATCACTTTTAAGCAATAAAATGAAGTTTTGATGTCAAATTAGTATGCTTTCACTGTGAGATCTCTTTTTGTTGATAGAGTCTATAAACTTGTAAGAACTAACAATGAAGAAAAACACTGTGCTTATATTTAGTGACTTACTTAATGAAGCACATTTTCTGTTGGTGTCTAACTGGTAAAAATGAGGTGAGAAATTCAGGCATATGGGAACAGCATCAGGATGTAGCTGACATTTCTAAAGCACCACCTTCTTCCATAATAATAAAGTGGATGATAGGTAGGAAAGGTCAGTTATGACCTGATCGAGTAGATAGAGAGAGTTTATTTGGCAGATAGGGCCAAGGTGACATCAAGGATCTCCAGCATCAAATAATATTCCCTTAAGGAAAGGATACTTCACCATTTCTCAAATTTACAGTGATACTCTCGGAGTTTAAATGAGTTTGAAATGATGAGAAACACTTGTTTGTTAGATAAAATAGAGAAGAAGAGAAAGAATACTCCAAAATTAACTTAGTAGGTATTAAAATGAACTCTTTTAAACTAGAAGTTAAGAGTTACTTGAATTGGCAGTTTCATGTTTTAGCTATTGGGTGTAAATTTTGCATTATAAGCTGAGCTAAGTTGAGAAATACAGAGAAATAACTTAAAACTGACTAAATATCTCTTTATGAAGTTGTCTAAATTTGCAAGATGCTAATATAAAACAGAAATTGTGCAGAATTCACCATCTTATATAGTATGTTAATCAACAAAATGATATATAAGAAAGATTTGTCAACATAGCCTCATGGGCAAGAATCTAAAGTAAAAAAAAAAAAGATGAGAGACTTTGGTGATCTGGACCTTGTAAACACATATGGTAATATTAATATTAGTATGTTCATTAATATGAGCTCAAGAAAACCTCAAAAATATGCAGACATGATAGTTAAGTTGATAATCTTATCAAGGCAAACCTATGTATCAAGCTTTCTCACTGGACTTTCTTTGGACTGCCAACTCTCAAATAATGACAGGGAGATTTATATTAAATATGAAAGCTTGAACTTAATTTAGGCTTATTCCCAGCTAGGTCTATTAACTTAAATAGGTCTATTAATCTATATTCTGCCACATACCTCTTTGTCTCTCCTCCATTCTGTACATCCAGTTCCCTCCTGTGTCTGTCTAGTGATGACAGAAGATACAAAATAATCCTACACGTCCTACACTAGTTCAGATTTACATATAATAAAGGGTTCTTTATTTAGGAGAAACTTACCGATCACTGTCCTAGATCACAGTTCTCTGCACGAACAGGGAACAGGAACCAAATCTAGCAGCAGGAAGCAAGAACCAGAAGTAAGAGAGTAAGCGCATGCTTTACAGTTGTTTTTGTAGGATAAGAGACCACATACAAGTGGGCTGGTATCTTAAAGGCTATTGACTGAAGGAGCTGAAGGAGCTTCCACAGAACCTGCCCCTTTTATTTAAATAAGAGAGTTCTAAACCCAATACAAAACTATATACACTAGAAACAGATATCAAGTATAAGATTAGTATTACAACCAGCTTAAACAATGTTAAGCAAGGAACATATATTAAATGCTTTAATAAACATTTTATCCTAAGGAGTCTAAGTCTTATATTGGAAGAGGCTTGGCAGATTTTAAAAGGATAGTAACTACAACTATCTAATCTTCAACCCCATCAAAGCCTAAGAAAGGAAATAATATTACTTGCGTAGGCAGGAAGTTCAATCAAGAAGCTTCCGAAATGTGCCATAGACAACAGAGACAACTGACTGCCTGAGCAATCAACCAAAGTCTCATTTGCAATGTTGAAGCAACCAACTGTGGCTATGGCATAGTGTAACTGGCAGACCATTTTGAGAGACAGGGAATTTTTCAAAACCATCTTACCCTGTCTTGGTAAGATTTGACAGTCTTTTTTCTTGTATCCTGTAAAAGGAGCAGCGGGCCGCTTGTCCATGTCTGGATATCATTGTGCACTTTGTCAGTGGTCAAGACAATGTTGGTTAGCCATTTGGGCAAGAAACTGCTCTTGCCTGGACTGCTTCACTGGACACAAAGAACCCGCAGAGAGAGGACTGCTGAACTTGCCTAAAGGTGAGATGATCCTTCAGGGTTCCTGATTCATGAAAGAGTCTGCGAGACATTCTACAGGACATAGAAAAAAGTGACTGAACTGTCTTTGAATTTTCCTGCTTCACGGAAATGTCTGCTGGATACTATGGGCCTGAAGGCCAAAGATGGATGCCCCAATGGTACGGAAAAACTTTGGGTGACTGTACAGGCAGCAAGATGTCTCTGTCATTTCTAGAGTTTTGGAAGTTGCTTACTTCCAGTTTACATAGATAATATTTTATCCTTCTGAAGTCTTTGATGGAATCCAAGAATGGATAGAATTATAGTTTTCCATTGTTATGATAAAAGATAAAATAGATATAAATATTGTAACTGTAATTCTTGCTTTATAACTTTTTTGCTATATGTAATTTTACTATGTTAAAGCCTTTCTTTTTTGTTTAAACAGAAAAGGGGGAAATGATGTAGGGGGTATTCTATCTATCTGTTGCTTTCATTGGTTAATTAATAAAGAAAACTGCTTGGCTTGATAGGTCAGAACATAGGTAGGTGGGAAAGACAAAACAGAATTGCTGGAGGAAGAAAGCAGAGACAGGCAGACACCACGAATCTATGGCCTGAGACGGACATAGGTTAGGATCTTTCCCGGTAAGCCACAACCTCATGGTGATACACAGATTATTGGAAATGGCTTAATCAATATGTAAGAGTTAGTCAATAAGAGGATAGAAATAAGGGGCCAGGCAGTGTTTAAAAGAATACAGTTTCCATGTAATTATTTCGGGCGTAAACTAGCTGGGGAACCAGGTGGGCGGTGGAAAGTGGCCCGCTGCTCCTTTTACAGTAAGGTGATAGCTAAAAAACCATGGAAGCCTGGACAGAGAGATGAATTTACTGTTCTACATGCTATTGACAACATGTACTCATATAGATACAATTATGTCACAAGAAAAATCAAAGGTTGCCTAGATATTGTTTACTCAGTAAGAATGTAGAAAGATAATGTGATGATTAAACAAAATCAGAAAAACAAAAGTAAAAACCAAATGAGGATGAAAAATCCAAGTATTTCAGTGCCATATTTGCTTAGTTTAGAATGACACCTAGTTATATAGAAAGTGAAGAAACAACTGTTGTTTTCTTTAAGACTCTTAATCATGATTACTTTAATTTCATTGTTTCTGTGATTGGAAAATTGAGTCTGTCCTCAAACATTAGAGAAATAATCATGTGTTAGAGGGTAATAAGTTAAAAACAAATATCAAACATTGGAAAAATATCATAGGGCAGGATTAAATTGTATGAACATATTCAATAAAATGTTTATTCATTTCTATGGAAGATGAAATAAAAGTCACTAGAGGAATGTGATTTCTCTACCCAAGTACAATGGTAACTAAAAGCCAGAGTGTACATCTCTCCAACTCTTATCAATCCTGTCCTTTTTTCTTTTTGACAATATCCTACTCTCCTAGCTTCTTCTCTTACACACACAGAACAGAAAAAAAGAAAAAAAAAACACTGAGAAGAGACTAGGCAAATAAATCACTTCTGCATACTCATTACGCATTTAATAGAATCTTTGTCTTGCAAAAACTGACAGGAGGAAAGTTTCAATTAAGCATTCAGGGTCTAGAAATCTTTGTAATGAATGCTGACATTTATTTACTCCAGAAATAGCTATAAAAAACTTGATTTCTAATTGTCTCTGTAATTAAAGCATTAGTGTGCTATGTTAAAAAACAAAATAACTCCTAGAATTGTGTCCCAATCCAAATTCATTCTGTATGTTAATATCTTATTTATTTTCTTATTCTATCTATTGGTTCTCATATTTGTATTTCTCCTTTTTGTTCTAAGCGTTTTACCAAGTCTTCTATCACTAAATTATCTAGATTTAGATGGAATTAAATCATTTATGTTTGAAGCTATTCAAATGTTAATACCTAAACACACACAAACATACACATACACGAGCACGTACTTTACATTAAAATATCCATATATACTCCATTAAAAGTGGTCTACAAATTTATAAATAACAGTTAAGTGTCTATTCCCAATAAATCTCCTTCTTTTCCTTTTTTCTTTTTTTTTGATTTTGTAATATTTGTTGATATTTTGTTTTCCCATTGCATAATATAAAAATATTCTTTAATGAGAATAATACTAAGGGTGTTTAATAGTAAGAAAGCCGTTTATGCCTTGCCTTTTCTTAAATTCATTTGTAGCTAAAATAATAATAGTAGATAATATTAATTTTGTGTGTATTAAAAGCAAATAGAACTACTACAGATCTCTCAGAACATGATCCAATAATGGAGTCCTATGAGGAGATTTTCCAATTACTTTGAGAAAGCTCCAAGATAATAATCCAAGAGTCATGCAAATTCCATTTTTTCAAAAACACAGAATTGTTCCTGGATTAGGCTTTTGTGCCCTTCCCAGATGTAGAATGGATAGGAAAGAGTCTACTTCTGAATGATCATTGCAACTGTCTATTGTTATTTGTTTATAGTCTGGTCTCTCTGTCTCCCTATCTCCCTGTCTCTGTCTCTCCCTATCTCTCTCTATATATATACACATATAAAAAACAAAAATAAGCATATTTTTTGTCGTGTTCAGTTTACCCAACAGGTATGGCTCTATCATATATCTCTTCTTAACTCTCAGAGTACAGATTGTCTGATGCTCTGAATAAAGTGGGCTATTATATAGGACTTTATTCTGTCTCAGTTTTTGGCTTCATTCTCCTAGGTCCCACTGCATCTAGAATGCAAACAGATATTTATATTTAATGTCTACTAAGTTAAAAATTATACTTCAAAAATCTCATTAATTTCTCTTGAATAATCGTAGTATTGACACAGGTTTTTATTTCTTCTTAATCTGTAGTATCTGTCATAATATTTTTTGTATTAATAGTACATTACAATACAAACACCTTGAAATTAATCTTTTAATACTAGTTTTAATGCACAATTTTATGGTTACTTATGGAATCCTGATAGAAATCCATCAAATATTTGCTTCAGATATTAAATCAGATATACCTGGGCTATGGCTCAATGGATAAAGGCATTTGTTCCATAAGCATGATGATATGAGTTTAATTTTAGAACCCATGTTAGCAAATGCATGCCTTCACAAACAAATTTTAACATCAATTCTCCTAGTTAGAAGCGTGGACAAGAGAGTCAACATAAACTCTTGGTCCAGTTAAACTGGAACATGTGAAAAGGCATTAGAAACCAGAGACACACTTTCAACAAGGCAGAAATTGAGAACTGCTTTCCCAAATTTGACCTATGACTTCTTAATCTTCTTGATAGAATGTGCATATATCAGTTCAATTGTGCCTGTTCTCTCTTTTCTCTTTCCTGTCTCATTCTCTCATATATATATATATATATATATATATATATATATATATATATATATATATATTTTACACACACATGCCACACAGAGACACAAATATTGTTTAACTGTTTTCTCTGAGATTATAAGATTTTATCCTGCAGGAAACTAGAAAAGCAGTAAGGCAAACAATTCAAAATAGCTTCAGGAAGTCCCCAAAACAGATCAGATTAATTAAGGTCCTCCCTACAAAAATAAGCAAGAATGCTGGGAATCCTTTTCATGGAAAAGGAAGAAGAACTACAAAAAGACTCTCAGAGGAGAAGAGCATAAGACACAGACCATATGATCTTCCTGAAAGAAGCAGAAACCATTCTAACTGGCTGGAAGAGGTTTAGACCAGAGTGGCCTGGCAAGAACACCCTCTAACCTGTTCATCTTTCTTCAGGCTGTGCAGTGTGTTCCAGATTTCCCAGATTTTATGAGATGTCAGCCATGTTGAGGTGGGCCATGATGATACAGCTGACTTTGAGTCATTTCTGTTCCTGTAAGTAACCCCAATAATACTCTCAACAAGTTGGACTTTTCTTCTCTATATACTTTGGTCTGTTGTGAGTTCCATACCTAGGGTGAATAGCTGTGTGTTATGTCTCTCTAGGAAAAATTTTGACAGACACCAAATCACTGAAAATATTTGATTATCCTATTCTGATGCTGTGGGTTTATGAGGTCTGGTTTACTGCTTAATCTAAAAAAGTGAGAATATAATTTATACACAGGGCAGAGTAGAATAATAAAATAGTATATAGTATAAACCATGAAAAATAATTAAGCAATCTTTAGGATATCTTGTACTGTGCCACTTTTTAAATTTATTCCATTTAATAATCCAGAAATCCCCTCTTGGTTCCCAGCACCCATATGAAGACTCACAACTGTCTGTAAGGTAACTTCAATTCTAAATATCTGATGTTCTCTTTGGGTCTACACGGGTACAAGGCATGCTAGTGGTGCATAGATAACATGCATGCAGGCAAATAACCTACATCAGTACTTTAAAAATAATTAAAAATAAAGAATATTGTTATCAAGTATTTATGTTTAATAATAGTAGTAATGTCATGCAATAGCAGTAGAAAATGCCTGATGATTGTGCTTTGACGTTACTTGCCTTGGCATTACTAACATAGAAAGATTAGCATTGGCTAATCAGGATTAAAATAATCTGTCTGGTATAAGGGTAAAGCTTGAAATGTGAAATATTTGTTGATCACAGAGAAATGGGAGATTTTCTATTGACTAACTATTTTATGGTTTACATAATAAATTCGGTTTTATCCATGTTGTTTGAAGGGTTTATGACTTCTATTATTTTTTTCATACTGTGACTGTATTTTGGCAAGTAGTCAAGTGGCTATCCTGTTTATCAGGCATCATGGAAACAAGTCCCCTTCATTCACAATTGAACAAATATCTAAGAAACAGTACAAATTAAAATTAAACTTGTGGATATGTCTTCTGTAGGGTTCATATTCTCATCTTAACTTTATTTATAATGAAATTGAAACCAAAGTTTTATGTAACTTTTCATAAATTATTTCACAAGAAAATATCAAATGTTATATGATATAAAGACTAACTAAACTTCCATGTTAATAAAATATTAAGAAAACAAAGAAAGAAGTTACAAAGAAATAAGATGAAATTTACATGATGAAACTCTGCTGAGATTAATTAATTAATTGGGGTGTGGTCCTCAAATATATTAGCGTTTCTTGATTATATTTGAAAAGAATGATAAAATAGTGAGAAATAGTAAGTAGCTGTACATTAAAAAGAAGTGACTAATAAGAATGATTTAGAGATAGCAACCATAAAATTATCTTACAAAAATATGTATGGAGGTCTAGGAAGATGACAAAGAGGTTAAAGCACTTGCTAAACAAGAACAAAAATAGAGCTGTATATCCAGAAGTCATATGAAAACAGGGTGTAAACAGAATATCATCTGCAATTCCAACCTCAGAGAGTAGAGAAACAGATTCTTGGAGCAATCTTTGCTGGCAAAATTAAATGTATTGGCAAGCTCTGGATCTGACTGAGGAGAGACCTAGACTCAAAAGAATAAGGAAGAAAATGATCTAAGAAATTATAGGCATCAATCCGCAAATCAGTTTTGAGTACAAACACATACAGCCCACAGTTGCATGCACACTTGCACACCTTCTGTGACCATTCGCTTGTATTCTGGTCCGTTTGTGTCAACTCACATAAACTCGAGACACTTATGGAAGGAAATACAATTGAGGAAGATTGTCTGTTAGATTGGTTATCAGAATATTGGTGGGACATTTGATTGATAATTAATTAAGGGTAGCATAGTCCACTGTGATGTGTCACCCCCTGACAATTTGTCCTGGGTTATATGAGAAATGTAGCTGTCTGTGATCCTGGAAGCCAACTAGTTGTCAGGATTGCCCAGTTGTCTCTGTTTCACTTCCTGCCTGTAGGTTCCTATCCTTGCTTGTTTGGATGGTTGGATGATGGGCTACTATCTACAAACTGTAACCATCCTTTCCTTCCCCCATGCCTTTTTTCTGAGTTTATTTTACAGTAAAGGAGAAAATATAGGTCAATATATGGTCATGTATGCATACATACGTACACTGAACATACAGATACATGAAAACTTGTAGCTGTTAAAGTAAAAATGCTATTGAAAATTTAAAAATAGAATTTTATTATTTTAAGTTTATTTTTTTAAGGGTTTTCCAGAATGTGTATTTATGCACTGCATACATATCTGGTGCCCAGGAAGGACTGAAGAGAGTTTGTGATTGCTTGGAACTGTGAGCAGTCTTTCAGGCACTGGCCATAGGTATCTGGGTCCTCCAGATGAGCAACCATTGCTTTTAATTGTGCAGCCCTCTCTCTAGCTCAAACAAATGTTATTTTCAAGGTTAGTCAGTTTGAGAGATAGACACTTGCTTATTATTGAAACTACTGCTTGAATAATTTGGTGACATAAGAAAACTAGGAAATTCTAATAGATTGTGTAAGACCTGGGAGGGAAGCCAGTAGAGTAAGTAATTTGTAGGACAGAAAGCCAAAATAAGTTGTGGCAAAGCGTATAGATCTGAAAACTCAAGCTTGATCATGGAGAGAGACCAGTTGGAACACAAATAGCAATGTGTAGCCATGCCACTGTTTAGTTTACTGTGTTTTTCATCATTCTTAGAATACCAGAAAGAATATTTCCCTTTAAACTGAGAAAGCTGCTGTCCAAGCCTGACCAAGGTCAAAGTCATTAGTATAGCTGGAGCTCTGGGTGCAAGGTTAGGAGGACTCAGCCCAGCATTGGTATCCAGGAGGCTTGGGCACCTGCAAAAGAATTAATTGGTGACCCAGCACTAATTGGAGAGCAGCCCAGCCAAGATCATTAGGCAGCTGATTTTCTAAAATGTGTCTGTTCCTTCCAATTAACATTTCAAAATCTTTAGTCTTCAGATTGGCTTCCTGTTGTTCAGCAAAGAATGAAGCAAAATCTTTGGTGTGATTTTTGAAGGAAAAAAGTTTCAGTTTACTGATTAGAATGTTTTATCTTAATGTTCATTCAACTTAAACATGCAAATTGAGATTAATTAGTTTACATGACTATTAAGTGTCCAACCTAACAATTTATTTGCAGAACTAATAATTGGTGTAATGAAAACTTTGTCCTGCAGAGTCATTTTATAGATTGATATTTTCCATCTATGCAACTACATTTGACTCAGTGACTTTAATCACAAGTAGAGTCAGTTCTAAGTATCAAGTCATAAAATTTAATAGAAATCACTATTTCTGAAATATAATATATCCCTGAATGTTTGGATATCTTTGTGTCTATATATAACTCTATATAAACATTACCCTATGTGCCTAGAGAGATATATAGGAGATTAACAAATTCTCATTATTAGCAACTTAAACAAATTCCTTTTTGCCTCGTGATTTTATTACCTTTAATTTATCACAGAATAATGTTTAAATCCTAAATTTTCACAAACAGCGAAGCAATAAGTGGGCATTTTTCTGAAATGCAATCATGTAATAATGACCTTTAGTTCTGCGGAATGTACTAGTTTAGTGGAAGTATCAGTAAGGTAGAATTATGTGTTTAGTTAAAGAGAAATTTATAGAATGGTTGCTGTACTCAACCGCATTCCAGAATATCTGCTAATTTGAACAAACACTTCTAACACAGGACTCCCAGTCTGGGATAGGAGACAGCCATGTAAATAACCACCCCGTAATAAAATGTGTTCAATATCCTATATTATCCTAATCACTTGAATTAAGTGCTATAGAATTATAAAGGATGGATAGAGACATCCAGTCTGTGGAGCACAGCCAACGGGTTTTGGCAAGACCTTCAAAGAGGAGTTGACATTTAAGCTGACCCTTGAAAAATCATTAGATCTCTACTTGGCTAGGAGTGAAATGTGGAGAAGAAAGATAATGCATTTTCAAAATATAAAATGTGGTCATTTGGGGGAGCCACAAAGTAGCCCAGATTCCTTCTAAAGAGCAGACTCGGATTTTAATAGTGGCATGTTGCCAACATTACATAACAAACCAGGATTTTAGACATAGCATCGCAGTGAGGAAGACACTTTATTTTCAGCAAGGATAGAACCCACGTGTCATCCATGGATCCTTCATTGTTTTATAACATTTTCCCCCATTGGAAAGTATGGTATTTACTGCTGCTAAGAGGCTACTCTAGCACTACAGAAGCAAGAAGCAGAAAACCATGTGGTGGAGGCACCTCTAACTACTGACAAAGTATGTATGTATTATTGCCTCAAAATTCATTGGATAACTGTAGCCAAATCTAGTATAGAAAGGATAGAAAAGAAATCTATAAAGGGCTTGTAATGTGGAATTATATGCCATATCCTTTGCATACTTTTCTCACATAAAGAAAAATAATACCAAAGACAAGGATAGTACTTTTATTTAACTCTTCTTTATGTACAATAAGTTTTAACATCAAAGGGAAATTGAACAAAATCCCTACATAATACTGAATTTCTTTGGCTTTAAAGTCCAAATTCTCTGGGCTAAAGCATTAGAATTGTTTCAGCTAAGTAGTATATTTAAAGTTAATCTGCAGATTAAAATGTTTAAAATTCTTCCATCCATTGCCTGACATCCAGGCCCATGAAAAATGAAGAATTAGAAGTGATGATGACATGATAGAAGGTGCTTATAGAAAATGTATATTTTGTTGGATGACCTGGTCATTTTAAATGCATTACCCAGTTTGATTCTCATGGCATCTTCGCCGACTGAGTACCTTTACTGCTTGCAATATAATGCAAATATAATACAAAAGAAGTTTACATAATTTTCTCAAATTAATTTGGCTAGGAAGTGAAGCAGTCAGTCCTGCTGTCTGCACAGTTACTTATGTAACTAATGGCATATCCGGAAGAAGAAGAAGAAATAAATTATATTGTTTCGCTTGTCTAATGTGTGTTTAAAACTCAGTGAGGTGTATTTTTTTATACATTTTATTTAGTTTCTAGGGAAGTACACACTTAATCAAAGAATGCAATGATTAAGAGGAAAAGATTGGAAACTTCCCGGAAGCTCCCAGTATTCATTAATCTTAGTGTTGTTTGTTATTCTATTACAAGCATCCAAGATAAAGTTCTGAACTTCCGAGAGCAACTGAAACAAAGTCATACAGTTATTTTATACTATTGCTGTGACTGGAGCATGGGTACTTATTATGTTTATATAGTGGTAAATGATAATTAAAATAAATAAAACTATGTCTGAATGTTACATCATATTCTAAGATACATGTTGATAGGAATGTGATTACTACTGTGAATCAGATTAACTTGTCTATTGTATCACAAGCTTAATTTGGTGAATAGAAACATATCTACTTCTGTGTTACTTTAACAATTTTATTCTGTTTGTGGTACACCATACTTTCACTATATAGTTCTGATACTTTGCAACTTTACCGATATATTGTGACTCTATCTTTGTACATTTCATTTTATTTGTTTGTTTGCACTTACAAGTGAGACCAAGCTATAGTTTTTTCTTTCTGTATCTGATATATTTAATTTAATATACCTCTAGTATTTTCATAATATAAAATAGTTGGAGGATTCTTTTTGTAAGCCCTATATCTACTCTATCCATTCATGTATGAATACATATATCAACAATTTTTCCATATTTTACTTCTTCTATTTATGTGTTGATAGACATTGAGGGTATCTGTATATGTTGGCTATTGTGACAGATGCAGTGATGATCATGATGGCAGATGTCTTTACGAGGTTATCATTTTATCTTCAGAGGAGGTAACTCAGAAGAGCACGTATTAGGTAATTTTTCAGGAGTTTTAGTTTCTATAGTAGCTTCCACATTGTGTTCTGTAATGCCTATATCAATTTATGTCCTTATCCACAAATATTGGGTTTCTGTTTCCTTCACACCCTCAACAAGTATCTGTTTGACATGTTGGAATTTTTTTTTGATACTCACCATTGTAATGGGTTTGGCTAATCTCTCAAAATTATTCATACCTAACTTTCAAACCTGTAGCTACTGGATTACAAATGAAGTGATAATTGGGCAATTCTTTTTTTCTATTAAACATAGGAGGAACTTTAGAAGTTAATGTTTAAAGTAGAAATAAATAAAAAGAATAAACAACACTTCCTAGAGATGGAAAAAATAATGTTCAAATTAAAAAAAATTCGGTGCAGAGGCTCAAATGTGGCATACATTCTATCACAGTACTTGCACTTATAGAAACTCAGAAACATACCAGATGCATAAATAATCACTGCAGGGATGTGATAATTAATGGGTAGATGGATGGCTGAAGAATTTTATCAGACTCCTAAAAGCTGAAAGCAGAATTTAGTCCAAGCTGTTATATAATCCAAATTTAGAATAAAATGAGAAAATCGGCAGGAACGATAGCTCTTTTGTGTGTATTAACACACTCATGGTAAAAAGACTCTGCATAGACTGATTCCAATTCTGTTTTTGAAGGAATAAATATATTAATTATTCAGGGAAGAACAACAAGAATTTATTCCCAGATCTTAGACCGGAGAGAGTAGCCTGGTCCACTGGTCACTAGCTGTACATGGCTGCTTACATTTAAATTAATTCGATCTACTTGAAAGTAAAAATTCATTCCCTTGATGGTAAAAATGATATTCCCAATGTTTACAAACCATACGTTCCTACCAATGACCATATGTGGCAGTGCAGAAAATGGAAATTTTCCTTTCTGTAGAAAATTATATTGGACAGTGTGATGTTGCAATAAGGTAAGACAAGTTTTTTTTTATTTTTTTATTTTTTTGTTTTTTTATCATGTCAGCCTTGAAAATTGGATCCAAGAAGCTGTCTTCCTGGGATTGTGCCACATAGATGCTCCTACTGTGGGGGCAGCCTAATGGCATCAATATGTAATAAAAGGTTGGTCATTGTTAGAGGCTAAAATAGTAGAACCTGGAGTTTATCATATGCAATAAACATATCACAGTGATATGTAACAGTATGCTCATTTATTTCTTGAAGGCGAAGGTGTAAGTCACAAAGAAATCCCACACCAGTTTGGAATTATGATTAATAGAATGGTTATTTATTTAAAGGGGAAAAAATTTACAGATCACCGTCCCAGACAACAGCCCTCTGCGCAATCAGGAAGGGAGTCTAGTCGCCGGAAGCGGAGCAGGAAGTGAGAGAGCGAGGAGGGAAATAGCCGCTTTTTAAAGAGAGAGAGATCACGCCCCAATGGGCTGGTATCTCAGCGGCTATTGTCTGGAGGAACGGAAGGACCTCCCGCAACAATTTCTCCTAGAGAATATTCTAATCAGCTGTGGAATGGACATAGCTGGTGTGTTTCATACCCACACAGTGAGGATAATGGTAAAACTAAATGCCTGTTATTATGACATGGGACGTGAAGAACAATTAATTAAAACTCAGGGTCAGACATTGTGGTTCAACACGAAGATTCGTAAAGTAAAATTGTCAGCCACTGGTTCTTACCTCGACCTTAGACCAAAATGGCAATCCTGCCTCCTGTAATCTCAGAAGGAGACTGTCTTTTAGAGCTATCTCACCTCGTCTTATATTCCTCTCTATTACTGGGATTAAAAGCATGCACCACCGTCATTAAAGGCATGCACTGCCCAGTTTATGTGGCAACTAGTTTTGCTACTGGGTTTAAAGGTGTGAGTCATCATGGCGACTGAGATTAAAGGTCTTTGTGGCTACCAGGATTAAAGGTGTGTGTCATTATGGCTCCTGGGAACAAAGGTGTGAGTTACCATAATCTGATCTGTAAGGCTGATAGGTGAGACTGTTTTACCCCCAAATCTTCATGCAGTCTTTATTTATTAAAATACATTTGAAATGACAGTACATGGATGAGCAGGTTTTCTGATATAAAATGGGAGGTGTAAGGAAGGCAAAGAAATGGTATCACAAGATAAGTTGTAATTATGCAAAATTTTAGAAATCCCTTAGAATATTCTTGCTTACATGAGTCTGAGTGGTTATGGAATATAGGCAAATGAACATCCTAAGGTTAATCCATAGAAAGAAAAAATTTTCAGAAAAAATATTTTATGAAATGCCGCGTACTGAGGCACGCGACTGCGCTGTAGGCGCTAGAACCCAGTTTGCGAGCTTCGGGCAAGGGGCTGGAGGTTGAGAATACACATGCAGAGACAGACCGACACACAGACCTTCAATCACTGGTACGAAAAGCCCTTCTTTAATAGCACCATGGAGGCTTAAGTAAACTGCAGTCAATGGCCAACAGGTGAAAATCCCATCCTCTGATCCTCTAAGCTAGGCACAGCTTCTAGTAACTTCAATTAGAAGGCTCTAGACAGGGAAGAGCAGCTGAAGGCCAGGACTTAATGAAATGTTATTTTAATACTTTGCATGAGTGACATTGAAAGGAAACTAAAGACAGTGACAGACTCCACAAAAGTGCACAAAGGAGAAGTAAAAGATTGACCAGAGCACTGAGGAGAACACTGAAGATAAGCTTTCTTTGGGTAATGGAAAATAAATACATTCTCATTCAATGCAAACTGAAAAAGAATAATTCATTTTGCAAAATTTACCATAGAAAAATAATGAAAAAGAAAGACTAGAGCTAATTAAAGGACATTTTATTTCTTGTATTAGATCCTCTACCCAATATACAGCTAGTAAAGGGTTATAGAAATCATCAGAGAGCTTGTGGTTAAAATCTCTTATTTCTCTGTGTTGTTACAACCTACTGGGGCTAATCAGGTTTATGGATAGCATGACATAATTATTTTAAATTATTTTGTCTCTTTCACACTGTATCAATTTAATAATTCATTCATGGAGAAATAACAGCAATTACACTGGAAGATTTTAGACTTTTATTTTTTCTTTAGTGTTTAACAATTTCAGTTATAATCATAAAGAACAGACTGCAAAATATTTTATATACCTCAAAAGCCATTCTCTTTATGATCGGCACTGGAAAGCATGTATTTTGTTAAACTAAGCATGTTTCTTTTTAAACATTTTGATAATGTTGTTCTCAATAAACTCCTCTGCACGCTGTAGCTAAATAGGTATTAATTTATTTCTAAGAACTACGCTCTTGCATCAGAGTGTAGATTTAATCCCAGATGCCTGGTATAAATTAGAAGTTTTCTTTGTAATAGAACAATACTTTGCACATTGTGCTTTATTTTGGCAGGTGCATGTGGCTGACTATAATAAATTAGCATATTGAAAAATTGTCACATACTTTTAGCCATTGAACAGCAATTTAAAGTATTCATTTCAAGATAAAGTGTAATCAACACATGCCACTGGGGTTATTTTTCCCAAATTCTCTTTACAAGTATCCTGAAGGCAGCATCAATAAAGCTGCTGCAGTAGCTTTTTTGTCTTTGGAAGGATGGTCAATTGTATAACTAGATTTGTATTACTAATGGTTTTTATTTGAAATAATGAGTCATTTTAAAAAATCTTCTTTCACAATAAATCTTCCTTTAGTTCCTATGTATTTGTTTATCAGAGGCTGATTTGAAGGCTCTGGCAGTCAGCTGCTCCCCAAAATAATGTTTTCATTTGTGTCAGCTGCTACCAGATAAAAGCAGATACATTTTCATGCTCTTTTAATTAAACTTTCCATTTGATTAGTATTTTAAAGGAAAATTCCACTTCTTGTGGCTATCAACATGATGATTCTAGAAACTCGAGTAGTCATTAATGCCAGTATATGAAATACTCTTACATTGGTGAGCCCAAAAATAATATAGAGGAACATTGTTTTTCTTTTAGTTCATGCTTGCCTATGACAGTAAGTTACATCTAATTTGGTGGTATTCAGAGAACTAGAGATTCTGAGATCTAAAAATTACATGTTTTATAATCTAATTAGACTTCCTTTTGGTGTACATTTACATTTAATAAGAAGTAAACAATTTCTTTTAAATAGAAACAAAGCAAGTTATTTTGCCATATTAAGATTTATCTAGCCTGTTAGTGTTTGCAGAGAACCATAACAGACTATTATTCTAAAGTACAGGGTCTCCTTCAAGCTCTTTTCAACACTGGTTTCAAGATCTTGAGTAAATAGTTTCTTTGCTGAGTTTCAATTTTCTCGTTCACAAATTCAATGAAGCGTTATTTTTAGAGCACCTGTGAGTCAGATATTGAGCATCCTCAATCATCATATGATGAACAGGATACAGTCTGTGTCTCATAGCAGGTTAGCTTGATGAAATGATCTCCACTGTATCATGGATCTCAGCATTGTGTGAGTGTTCAAAAGCTTAGCTTTCAATGAATGCAAGCACACACACAAAGAAAATCGGTGTTTTCCACTTTAACAAAGAAAATTTTCATTGGTAGGACAGAAATATGTTTGTCCTAGCTAGATTTTTATTGCTATGATAAATTACCATAACCAAAAGAAACTCAGGGAGGAAAGTGTTTGTTTAATTTTACAATTTCAGTTCATCCCAGAGGGAGTCACAGGAGAAACTCAAGGTGGATCCTGAACTTACAGACCTCAGAGGAGAGCTTATTATTGGCTGGCTTTACATGGATTGTTTATAGGAAATTTGATAAAAGCATTTATTATTTGAGATTCCTCTACCCAAGTGCCTGTAGTTTGTGTCAAGTTACAAAAACAAAAACAAAACCTCACCTACACAATATCATTTCTATAATTCAGAGATATTAATTTCCTTAGATTTATAATCAAAACATCACAAAATACCAGTTCTTACAAGCAGAATGCTTAAAACAGAAATAAATAGCAGTAACAAATAACATAAAATATTATCCTGCTTCTCTGCTTGTTTATTGGGAGTTAAGGTAATGGGACTGAGAAAATTTGCTCAGGACAAGAATAATAGTTTAAATATTTGATGTACTCAGTTCCTTTCTTGTTCATACCCCAGCCTTAAAGATTGCCTGTTATCAGCCGGGCGGTGGTGGCGCACGCCTTTAATCCCAGCACTCGGGAGGCAGAGGGAGGTGAATCTCTGTGAGTTCGAGGCCAGCCTGGTCTACAAGAGCTAGTTCCAGGACAGGCTCCAAAGCCACAGAGAAACCCTGTCTCGAAAAACCAAAAAAAAAAAAAAAAAAAAAAAAAGATTGCCTGTTATCTTCTTGGGACATGATTATCTACACGTGAACACTGTGGGATGTGTCATGTTGTATGCTGCTGTATGTTTGTAAGAAGCATTACAACTTGAAAAAAAGAAAGACGCCCAATGCACTGTGATGGTTCACAGTTGTAACCCCAACGCTAGAAAGGAAAGTTGTCATGGGTTTGAAGCAAGCTTGGGATACTTAGTGAGCTGCTGGCCAGTTTAGAGTACAAAGGCAGATGCTGTTAAAATACTAAACATCAGCAGCAGCAGCAATTCCCACATATTATAGTACAGGATTTAGAAACCCCTTTCCTTTCCTTCTTATGAATATCAATATAGTTGTTCACTCAGGATATACTTGGGTCCATTAGTCATTAATAATGTTTGGAGAAAATATTGCCTGTGGTACTAGGTATGTTTTTGGTTGCTTGACCCTTGTTACTAACATGGCTCATTTTAGAATAGTGTCCACTTCCATATTTATCATAGTTGGATTTTATATAATTATCCTGAAGGCTGTGTCAACAAAACCACATAACTGAAGCAATTATTTTTCCTCGAAGGATTTTAAAATATTCCCCAGCATTATCTGAAAACAGAGAATGAATTCTAGGATAGTCCAAGTGGTATCTTCTGTATTATCTTAAATACTTGACAAGCTTTGAATTATCATTTAGCACCCATACCAATCTTTTCTCAGTGCAACCTGTATTCAGATACGAAACAATCACCACAGAAATTTTAATTTGCATTATACTTAATAGCACTGGTAATAAAAGACTAGGTTTAAGTCATAGACATTTATTATTGTGTGTTACAGGAAGTGGGTACTCCTATAGAACTTACTGAACTTGTCTTAGAGGGGGAAGATCATTGGCCACAGCTAAGCAATCATTTCATTAATTCCCAGATGCACTTCCGTTCTAATCCAAAGTCACTTTAGCTCCCTTGTCTTGCGGATCTGTTCTAAGTCTGGTAATCTCCCTTAGAAAACAAGTCACTTTTTTGTAAAGTATACACTTGTTCTGATTTAGTCTGAATTATGTCTTTGCAGAAATCCTCAGAGATGTTTCATTTATGTTGTTCTTTCCCTTATTAGGTTTTCAAACACAAACTTCTAAGCCAGTAAAGTGTTCTATACATTAACTTCCTCCCTAGTTCTAGTGACCAGAACTCACATGTGAAGAAGTGGCAGGGGCAGATCAATTCTGTGGGAATAAAGGTCTTCCATGAAGATAGATAGAACACAATTTGGATTTTTACATATACAGCCTACAGTGCTCACTCTATCCTGGAAGGGGGACTGTGGATATCATATGATGAAGCTAGAGATGTTTTTGAGCCAAAGCTGTATGAAGGAATAATGCTATGTGTTTAAGTTAAAAAATAAAGAAAGAAGAGCAATGTGACATGAATCAAGAATTCCATTAATGGCATGGATTAAGAGGTACAGCTATATAAATACAAAATATACAAGTGTGGAGAGTATGAGTGATCCTGGGGGTGTGGTGGAAATCAGTGGTTGAAATGATAGTGACAGGAATTTAAAGTTACCTGAGAAGTGTTTGCAGGGTTATTACCGAAGCCCCAGTTGATGGGATATAAAATATGGGAATAATTTTACTAAAATGAACTCATGAAGAACTGAATGATGGGGAAAGAAGTAGGTAAAAACAATGTGTAGGATTCCCAGTCTCCTCAGAAGAGATGCTTGTGTGTGTCTTGCTAATGAGTGCCTAGAGATGGGCCTCCATTTTTTTTATAAATATTTTTCTATTTTTTTTAAATGCTGCATTCAGTTTTAGAAATTTTGAACTCAATGTGTCTCCACAAGTTCAGGTGTCAGATAGTCACAGAAGATGTTAAACATATTCTTTTATTGTTTTCGAAGTGACAATTGACCCTGGAAGTCAATTCAGTATGTCAGGATCTGACAAGGCAATTTCCGAGAGGCGGTGCGCCTCTAGATGTCAGATACACAGTATCTAGACAGATTTCAAGAGTTTAGATTCTTTTTTACATCGACTCTGAAGCATAACCCCAGGAAAAACCCTGCTACAATCCTCATGACCAATTCTACCAGCAACTTTAAGAAATATAATAGAAAATGATGGTAAAATTGCCATGCTGTTTAACCAAAGGACATGCTATGCTGATCGTTAGTTAAAAGTTTAATATACAGAAGAGGTATTCAATTTTTTCATTTTATTTCCTCTTCTCCCATACACTACATTCAAACTGCAGTTTCTCCCCTCCCTCCACTCCCCCTACGCCTGCCCTTCTCCCTCTCCCCCAGAACCACTGATTTTCTATTTCTTTTTAGAAAAGAGCAGACCACCCAGTGATATCAACTGAACACAGCTTAATAAGATGCAATAACACCAAGAACAAATCCTCATATCAAGGCCAGATGAAGCAAGCTAAAGGAGGAAAATTTCCTAAGAGTAGACAAAGTGGTAGCAGACCCCCCGACACACACACACACACGTACACACACACACAGAAATCCAAACTAAACAATCATAACATATACACAGAGGACTTACAACATGTTTCCTAATACTCTATTTTGTCTGATTTTCTTTACTCATTCCATGGGAATAAAATTACCATGTTCATTAAAGAAATGTCACACAGATGAAATAAGATAATTTATGTAAAAGACTTGAAACGATGCCTATAAGTATTTAAAATATTAAATATTATCTTCATTACCTAGGGAGTACATCAACATTGATCAAACAAGTTTACACTAATAGCATAAGAAGAGGAATGAATGAGGGAAGGAGATTTTACACAGCAGCTAAATGAGCTCTCATCAGTGTAAAGAAGCTTCAAGTAGACACTAGGAAGTAGACTTAGATAGAAGATAAAGTGGACGCATCATAGGTAGCTCAGACTAACTTTTTTGGAAAAGAGCAAAGGTTGATTTATATGCAAAAACAAGAAATCCTGAGTAAGTACTTCCTGAATTCATCAAAAACATTGTTCCTTCTGTGACACTTCTTATCCAGTAAGTTGAGCATATCAACCAGAAAGTTTGCAAGACATACAGATTTATTGAAGCTTTTGGGTTCTGTTAGCTCCAAGTATGAAAAAAATTAAAGTCCATTTGGTTAGAAACTTGGGATTTGGTTTTTTCCCACTGTGATTACAATGAACAGATCCCACAGCTCAGCTAGGTAGGATATGACAATGTAAGAAAAAACAGGACTTAAGCATGGATTTAAAAATATCACAGACCGCCGGGCGGTGGTGGCGCACGCCTTTAATCCCAGCACTCGGGAGGCAGAGGCAGGCGGATCTCTGTGAGTTCGAGACCAGCCTGGTCTACAAGAGCTAGTTCCAGGACAGGCTCCAAAACCACAGAGAAACCCTGTCTCGAAAAAAAAAAAAATATCACAGAGCAACCACTGGATTCCAAAGTGAAAATGGAAATGGAAATCATGGGAACTAAATAAATCAGAAGCCTATAGTTAAATGCCACTATAAACAATCACTGTTATTCCTTACTAAGAGTCAAATTAAAATTGAATCACTAATTTAGCAAGCATTAATGACAAAATTTAATTTTCTTTTAAGTAAAGTTATTGTTGTCCTTGTAAAAGTTATGACACCGTGACAGACTAGGTGTTAAGAGTTTTCCCTGACTCAATGTAAAGCTTAAAGGCAAATGTTTATTCTGAATAAGAAAAATCACACAAATTTCACCAGTCAGACACTTCGCTATTTCTCTAGATTTTGAAAAGGTAAGTACTATGTTACACTTTGTCAAAGCTAAATATTTTAGGGTTGAGTGAAGCTGAGAACATAACATTACAATAAGCCATATTCAAAATTATTAGCATAATATTGATTTTTGCAATACCCATTTGGTAAAGTTAACCTAGATCTATGTTGGTGTGAATTCCATATTAGTATTCAAGAAAAGTAGCACAGAAACTCCACTTTAAAATCTTGGGAATGAGACATAAGTGGGTTTTTTATACATCTTTTATATCAGTTGAAATATCATACACATGTGTGTTTATCTAAATGTATTTGGGGAGAGAGATAAAGAAAGGAAAGTAAGAAAGAATGAAAGAAAGAAAAAAGAAAGAGAGAAAGAAAGGAAGGAAGAAAGGAAAAGAAAGAGGGAGAGAGAGAACGGAGAGATACATAAGGAAGATCGGAAGATAAAAGATGAGGAATTATGTCATTACATATTCATTTCAAAAAATATTTAAAAAGCAACGAGCACTGCTTCTTTAATCTCCAAAGAACAAAACTATGTTTTAAAATATTGAAAAGGAATATTAAATGGTTTTATAGAGTATTGTGAGCTCTAGGAATTTGACAGGTGCCAAGGCAATGATTCCAGCAATGATTCCCATTCTTATATTTACATGTACAACTGATCTGTACTCATTATCAATAACTATCAAAGGAACTTCTGTGTCAAAAATATTGAGGTCTTTTGTCACTAAAGAGATCTAAATTAATCTGCATTATACCAAATATTCTTATTAAATGTTATAATTATCTTATAAAACTTGGAATATCATTGGTTAGTTGGAAAACAACCCAAAATGTCTAAATACTTTTTTACTCTTCTTAAAATAAAACAAAATTAATCATTAAAGTACATAAAACTTTTGAACAGGAAATCCACTTATTTTAAAGATTTTTATTCATGTTTTAAAATGTTGGGTTGGTTACATCTTTTATGAGAATCAAATCAACATTATTTTCAAGTGATTTCAATGTCTGATAACCCAGAGGAAGAAATAAGTTTCATCAGTCAAGTTCTTCAGAGTACATTTTTTTTTTTTATATCTTTGGCTGTTGTGATCTCACTCGATAAAATTAAAAGCATTTGAATCTTTAAAGTAGGAAAACACTTCATGGCACCTTCCTATAGATAGCTCCAAAGATAATGTTGACTATTCAAAGGCCCTTATAAACCTTCAAGAATTACAATTATTTAAGGATAACAAAAGAAAAATAACTTTTATATTCAATTAATTAATTCTATACTAAAATGTAGGGGTATTTAACTATGTGTTAGTGAGATTAAATCATTTTAAAGGTCTATGTTCAATTATTTGCCAAACCAAATGTGATCTAAGAGCATAATTCTGTGTCTGAAAACAAAAATAAAAGACATTTCAAAGAATTGGTGGAAGAGATCTGTACATTCAAACCTGTGTTAGTACTCCCGAAGTTTTCACTCACACTGTAGAACTCCCAATACTACATCATAGTTAAGCAGAAACTACAGCAACTGGAGTGGATTTGTTCCAGTTAATTTGTTTTAAGGTTTTTATTTGTTATGGTAAGAGACAAAAAGGCCTTAGCAAATTAAAGCAAAGCTTCTCCTTGTTCTACCATTGAAAAATCATTAGGCAGGGCTTAAGACATAAAAGAAAGACCGTGTGCCTGTCCAGTTCTAAAGAGTGAAGAAGACAAATGAGGAGTTGATCTGAAATCCGAAGCTCTATCAAATACTCCCCTATAGGAAAAAGTAGTAGAAATAAGACTTTAAGCTTGTGGTGATATCACACTTCTGCTAGCTGTCCTGAGCAGGACTTCGGCCATTTCTTCTGTATTTAGCCTTTTCTGTTTGCTTTGCATCTGCTCTTGTCACAGTCACACAGTCTTGGGCAAAGAAAGCTTTATCTGTACCCCAAGCTTGCAGAAAATAATAAAGGAGCAAACACTTCTGCACAAAAGCCTCCTTGAGTTCTTTAAATTGCTTTTTGACAAAGGGAGAATGACACTAAGCACTCCATAAAGAACAAAAGCAATTTTTCATGCTGTGAAATTCAAATGTTAATTTGCCCATTCCAAGAAATATCATCGCTGTATAATCAGTAATATCCTGTACTAACTGTTTTGGAGTGTAGTCCAGTGTGTCTTGGCCACTAAATATCTTTTAATGATAATTTGCAATTGCATAGAAAACATAAAAAAGTTAATATTTCTGTGGGCAAAAAGGAAAAGAAAACAATCATAATCAGACTAAGAGTATAAACTAATCTTCTGTATCTTCTCTGATCATTTTATATTACTGTTTGTTTTTCTAATTTTACTAAAGACAAGAACAACTTTATTAAGGATATTTTTAAATAATACTGCAAATGAAAAAAAACATGCTTCAGCAGTTGATGAAATGATGAAATTGCTGTGTAGTTTGCAGTGTTTACTCAAATTTTACATGTGTGTCAGTAATTTCTCAAAGTTGTAAAATGGATGGCATAATATTTGATATAACATACTTGAAATAAACAGTATCAAACAGAATAGCTATATTTAAATTTTTTGTTTTATATTTGTGACCCTTTGAACTTTTTAAATCATTACTCATGGTTTTGAAATGTGGAAATCATGAGCTTAGGTCCTAGTATTTGAATGTCAACCACTCCCTTCCGGATCTCTGTCTCCAGAGATTTCTGTAGTCTTTATTTTGAGAACAGATTTCTCTAATTGGCCAGACTGTTCTTAACTCACTCTGATGCCAGACAGTAATCAAATGTTTGATTCTGCTGACCTAACATAGTTTGTCTCCCAGTACCCTTGTTGGCTGGTTGCTCACAAAAATACAACACAAGCTACAGGATCTGATACTTATAACCTATTAAGTACCAACACATAAAAATAAATCTTGAAATAACATCTTTAAATATTAAAAAATAATATTGTATACATTTATGATATACAATAACATACTGTAAGCTGCCCATGGCTAATAAAAAGTTTACCATGGTAAAGTAAATTAACATATCTATTATTGCACACTATTTTACTCTCATTCAACAGTTAAAATGTATTCATTTAGGTCAAATCCCAAGTACCATGTATATCTTTCCCATAGACTTGGTATTACATAGTAAATCTCTCGAAAGATTCATTGTGCATTATCTACTGTGTTGTTCCCGCTCATCTAAGTTTCTCCCTGTTCTCCATAACTCCAGCCCCCCTTAACCACTGCTTTATTCCTCATCTCTATATACTTGATTTTGTTGCTTAGAGTCTACATGTGAGATCAATGATGTTTTTCTGTCTTTCATCTTCTGTATAACTGAGCAAAGTATCTTCCAGGCATATTTGTGTTGTAGTTAGAGTCAAGATCTCATTCCTTTTTAGGCAGGAAAAAGTTTGTATTGTGTATATAACATAATTTCCCATTATTCCCATAGAATTCATAGGTTGTTTCTATATATTGGCTATTGTGAATAGTACTGCAGTAAACATGAGAATGTAGATACCTCTATGAGGCAAGGATTTCATTTCCCTTTTGATTTATGCCCAAATGAATCAATGCTGGATTATATGCCAATTCTAATTTTTGTCTTTAAAGATAAAAATTATGTTCTCCCTAGTGTTAATTTGAACCTACATTCTCCATAACTTACAGAGTTCCCTTTCTTTTGTATCCCAGAATATGTTTTTCCTCATACATTTTGACAATAACAATTCTAATGAGTATAAATTGATAATATCATAGTGATTTTTATTTGTTTCCTTATCAATTTATAATGGTAAGCACCTCACAAAACAACTATTGATTTTCATGTAATCCCCATCAATTTGTTGTTTCCCAGTTAACTGTGAAATTTTCATTTTCCTCTCAATTTAATCATCTAATGAAAAGGGATATTTTGATGGAGGAAGGTCATTGGCTAATAAAGAAACTGCCTTGGCCCATTTGATTGGCCAGCCTTTAGGAGGGTGGAGTAAACAGAACAGAATGTTGGGAGGAAGAGAAAGTGAGCTCAGATGCAGGGCAACTCCTCTCAGAGCCAGACGCGATGAAGCAAGCCGCCAGGTCAGACATGCTGAATCTTTCCCAGTAAGACTGGTGCTACACAGATTATTAGAGATGGGTTGATCAGGATATGAGAATCAGCCAGTAAGGGCTAGAGCTAATGGGCCAAGCAGTGTTTAAAAGAATACAGTTTGTGTGTTGTTATTTTGGGGTATAAGCAGCCAGCCAACCAGGAGCTGGGGCGGCAGGAACACAGCCCGCAGCTCCCACTACAATATTTTATTAATAAATATCCTTCTTAGTTGTTCCTTTATTACTCATGAAACAAAATGTTTGTAGTGGGAGATTGTTCTTTCTTTCTCAGTTCCTTAGACCCCAAATAATCACACAGAAACTATATTATTTTCAATGCTGTTTGGCCGATAGATTAAGCATATTCTTAGGTAGTTCTTATAACTTAAACTAACCAATCTCCATTTATCTGTGCATCACCACAAGGTTGTGGCCACTGACAAAGCTTTGTTGGGCTCTGGCAAAGGTGTCTGTCTCCTGTGACAGCTACATGGTTTCTCATTGACCCAGCCTTTTTTCTCCCAGCATTCACTTTAGTTCTCTACTCTGCCTTTTCACAGGACTGCCCTATCACAGGACAATGTAGCTTCTTTATTCATTAGGCTTTAACAGCAACACACATACAGAAGGACTTTCCACATTAAATGTTGTTAAGGCAGATATATGTATAATGAAGAATAATTAAGACAAATTAATTAACACATATCATTTTGTAAATAATTATCCAGCTTTTTCCTACCTGCCATTTTGTCATCTTAAACTACTAATTCTCCATTGTACCCAAATTCCTTTTTCTTTCCATTGCAAGTTTCAAGGTCCACAGGTAAGTAGGAACATGTGATTTCTCTTTTGCTTTACTTGACTTTTTAATTGATGTTGTGTAAGTGACATTATTGCCTACTTTTTCATGAACAGTATTCCACCATGTTTATAAATCAGGACTTCTAAACACTGTTCTCACTGACGAATACTTGGATTAATTATATAGTTTGGCTACTAGATACAGCAATAAGTACACAATTATAGTTATCTCTTTGACATTTGTTTTCTAGAAAGTCCTTAGGGTGCATATGCAGAATTGGGATTGCTGAAACATCTATGTTTAGTGTTATTCTCTTGCTTTATAAAACAGAGTGCCACTACATTACTGAGATTCTTGAAGTAATAATTTCAGTGAGTTTCCTGTCTCTGTCTCTAAGCAATTGGGACTGCAGGTTCTTGACAGTACAACTAGCTACACTGTAGCTTAATTTACATAACCCTCATTATTATTGATATTGATCCCTTATTCATTCCATAGTTGGTTATTCTTGAAAAAAGAGTCTATTTGCTTTGTTTGTTCTTAAAATTCAGATGATTTTGTGTTGTTGAGGTGCTTTTATTGGATTATTTTATTATTATTATTATTTACTTATTTTATTATTATTTTATACTTTCTATTATTGATACTAATATATCAGTTGTATAGCTTGTATTTTTTCCTATTCTGTAGATTTCTTCTTCATCTTATTGCCTATTTCCTTTGTTTTGAAGAACTTACTCAGGTAAACATAACACACTTCATCCATTTTGCCTAGTTGCTTAGCTGTTTAAATATCTTATCCTTTTTGTAGTCCCCTACACTACTTTCAACATTATACACTTTTAGTGAACCTTTATTAGAAATTACCTTTATAAGTACTCTAAATTATACTAACAAGAGCTTCTCGGGAGATTTTTTTAATCCAATACACATAGGTGAGTCAGCTTTCATGCTAGGTGCTGAAGTGCAGCTTCATGTTCTTTTCTTCCAACCTTAGTTCCAACATAGTATTTCTTAAAAAGCTTGAGTCTTTCTCCACATGATATCCTCCACTCTGCTTTTGCTCATCATCTCCCCTGTATTAGTGCATTGCTGTCCCAGCTCACCCACTTAGACCTCTGTCTTTTTGCTTATTCCTACCATATCACTAATCCTGATGAAATTAAACCCATTTATTTTATACGCTTTGTCAAAAGTTTCTAAAGTTATTTTTTTATTCAGTGTAAACCATTTGCACTCTCTGGGAAAGGGGTTCAAAAGGACACACAAAGTCAGACAATTGAACATACTTACCCTCTGACTCTATCCCCTTAAGTCTTCCCAAGTCACAGGAATGAGCTCAACAAATAAACTGCTCCGAACAAAAACCTACTTTCCCTCTCATGTTCCGCAGAATCTTCCGCAGATCACCATCATAACATACAACTTTTCTATGTAAGCATTGCTAATATGCCTCTTGCCCCTCTCAAGCTACCTAATAATTTTTTTTAAAGAATCAACAATATATGTTAGAAAATGACAAATCAATATCTGAAATTTTAGACTAATATATGTGGAAAGTGAAAACGATTGTATGTTTTCCCATAATAAATGAAATTCAGAACATTCCATTTATTTTGAACATGAAAGAGTATTATATACAATTCTACCTCAATTAATGATATTGGAAATATGATTATTTATTCCGGCTTTTTCCTGTGCAATTTAATGAAATAAATCATGTAGAGAAATACAAGCTACTATAATGGGTAAGAACAATTCTATCTCTGATCTCGGTCTATTAATTTCCTGATATTATGTGTTGCAGATTGTTTTAATATATAGGTAGTGTGCTTGCATATTAGCCTAAATTATACCTTTTCTAAGATAATTATACTTGAATCTCAGTTTGGCTATTTAGAGAACAGGTACTTAAATCAGTTCTGCTAATACTATCTGAAAATAAAGTAAGGATGGTTTTATTATTGAACAGCAAAGTTCAAGCGGGCCTCTATGTGCAATACCTTCATGCAGAGTGCACTGCATGATTCTTACAAATGAGCATCTTTTTTTCCTGAAAGGTTGGTGCAGGGTTAGCATACTGGAGGAGAGTCTGGTCACTTATGATACTTTAGCAAATGTGTTTGGGGAAAATTTAATAAGACTGTAAAATACTTTTCTGAACCAATGCACCTTTTAGAGATATTGCAGAAGTGATTCATGAAGGTCCTTTTGATTGGTTGTAACTATGTTGCTCTTCCTCTAGTACAAAGGTTCCCAACTTGTGGGCTGAGACCCTTTTGGTGATTGAATATCCCTTCCACTGGGGTCGCATCAGATAACATGGATGTCAGATGATTACATTACAATTCATAACATGAGTGAAATTAAAGCTATGAAGTAGCAACGAAAATAGTTTTATTATTGAGGATGATCACACAAGATGAACTATATTAAATGGTCACAGCATTAGGAAGGTTGAGAACCACTGTCCGAGTGGTGCCTGGTAGTGCCTAGTAGTACCCTATACTCCAAAGGAAATATTTCTTTAGCTTTGAAGAGTGTTATCTTTAATAATATGTACTTAAAAAAACTGAGGAAATGGTTTTGAAATATTTCTTAAAGTTAAAAAAACTCAAAAACAAATATATTTTTGAATATCTCTTCTGATTGTGAGAGAGCAATAGATGCTTGCTTCCTGTTTTGTGACTCAGACCTTCCTTTGCAGAGAGACAAGACAAGCTTCTGACCTAGGAAATCCATGGTGGCCCATTCTGCCACCTGCAGTGACCAAACTGTTACCTGCTAGTCAGATTTTTAAATTGTTAGCAAATTGCATCAGAGAAACTCATCATCGTTTGAAAATTACTTAAATTACATGAGTAGTTTTTTTAGAGTAAACATAATAGTAATGGCACATCTCTCAAAAAGACATTAAGTAAAATAATGCATTTAATCAGTTCATCACAGCGCCAGGCAGAAAGCGAGCAATTTGCAGTTGTGTTGTCAAAACTTCTCGGCCCATTTTCTTTTTAATTTTGTCCCTCCTACTTTTCTGTTTTGTTTGTTTTATTTTGCTTTTCATCTAATCCAGTGAGACTCAACCAGGGACAGCATTGCCCCCTGGGAATGTTTCACAATGTCTAAACAAAATTTGGATTGTCACAAATATGAGAGAAAACTTACTGGCAACTAATGAACATGAGGCATCCTACATGCCCCACACAGGGCTTATGTGAACAACCCACCACTGTATCCAGGTTCCAAATGATCGGTTACATTATGACCTTATCCTAACCTCTCACCTTTTCCCTTTTATTCACCCTCTCATTTCCATCCACTGCCACATTCTTTCTCTTCTTTTTTCATTATTTCATTCTTCTCTCTTTCCTTTTATAATGTTTAAGTAAGTATTAAGCCTCATGTTTTATATTGTTTTCTGGGTACAAAATTTTTCCTTGGGGGAAAAAATGAGCCTCATCATTTTAATGCTGATGTGGAGAAAGGCGATCTGTCCGTCACAGGCCCTGAACATCTATGAACTTCCTTGTTGAATGTGCCAGATGGCAAGAGTTATCATCCCAAGACACCAGGCAGTTTTAAGAGCTAGTCAAGCAAATAACTACGTAGGTCAAAGTGATCAGAGCATGCCAGCAGGGCGAACGCTTGCTCCTCAGGAGAGGAAGACTGGCCAGTGGTTGCAGCCTACGATTATAGGCAGATTATAGACACTGGGACTGGCCTTGCTCGGCAGTGCTGTAAGGTGTTGGTCACAGCCTTTTTGAGGATTCCTCATGACACCAAGTGAGACTTCTCTATGCTAATGCCTATCCTGCTTACTTACCTTTGAGCAACAGACCATGCTGCTGTGATCTGCCAAGTCTTATTGTTTGTATTTACATTTAGTGTGCAAGGTTTCCCTGCAGCTAGCTAGCTAGTCTGTTCGAGGTGGGGATTTTACTACTACACAACTGGAGGACCAATGAAAATGAAAGTGTCTTCTAGCACACATCATGTAAGTATTTCTCTCCTTTTACCTATTTCTGCTTCCATTCTCGGAGAGTAGAATTCATG
The DNA here is from genome assembly GCF_950005125.1 of Chionomys nivalis. Lineage (NCBI taxonomy): Eukaryota > Metazoa > Chordata > Mammalia > Rodentia > Cricetidae > Chionomys > Chionomys nivalis. The sequence continues at coordinate 31,020,332 of NC_080097.1, read as the reverse complement.
TGAGAAATTTATTTCATCAGCACATATGATCATCATGGTCGTCGCTGCCACCAGCATCAGAGACCATCACAAATGAAGGAATTGGGATTAAGAATAGATTGCTTTGGCTCCACAGCCCATAGATGCCCTAATCACCAAGCTAATCAGTAGTACATCAGTACCCTCAGATTCCCTTCTATCTGTGTAGGAGAACTATTTCCTACCTTTAAATCTGCTGCCACCTCTGTCTTATCTTATAATGATTCTTTAAATATGTATGTGGTTGGAACTTGGCAACACTGTCAATTTCTTAGGGGTTTTTTAGCCAACTTCTGCATTGGCCTACTAAAACCTAGAATATTCCTCAAATAGAGTAATTCTGTAGTTTTTATTAATAGTGGGGCGGAAAATGTATCTTATTATGGCAGTTATAATTTTTGCGAGCTCTAAGTATACTTTAGAGGCTGTATAATCTCTTCTTAGCTCATTCTAAGTTTCAGGCATCAGACCTTTTGACAATTGGACTGCGCAAGTCACTTATTTGTTGCCAAAGACAGGCTATGACCATCTCTCTGTGGACTCATCATGACACTCAAATCAGTAAACACACACACATAAACACACACACACAAAATAACTACTGGTGGGGACTATGTTTTTGTTTGTGATTATTTCATTGATTCAGCTGTGTATCATTGTTCGTTTGATTTTGTGTTTTCTACTCTTTCTAGTCTGATTTAAGATGTACAAAGTTCACTACAAAATCTATGCTTTACAGATCACTTCAATATTTAAATACATAAGCTGTAACATATCACAAATTGAAAGAAACCCATAGCAAAATTCCTTACTTATTACTTGAAATTTACAACTGTCGTTGTCCTTTACTGAGTTATAGGAAGGAAAAATGACACAGGACTCTTGACATACTTCTTTCCTGTTGGCTTTGTTCCTCAAAGTAGTTTATCATAAATTCTCTTCCAGAATTAATGTTTTAGAGCAGTGCTTCTTCAGCTTCCTAATGCTGTGACCCTTTAATACATTTCCTCATATTGTGCTGATCTCCCCACAAACAAAAAATATTATGTTGCTATTGCATAACTCTAATTTTGCTACTATTATTAGTCATAATGTAAACATCTGTTATGTGATGCTCAATTGGGGTGGTGACCCCCATTTCTAGAACCACTGTTTAAGAGGGATCAGAAGAGTAGCATTGTATCTTTGAGATAAGTAGGCTGCCATTAAGTTCTGTTGGGAATTACTGGACCCTCTCATGACTTCTGTTCAAAGAACAGCATTTTCCCCTCTCATATTTTAATATCATTTTCAATCTCACAGCTAATTAGAATATGTTAGCTAATTCATATGGCTTGTTAAAAACTAATGTTTTAATAATTTCTTATTAAAAAAAATCAACATTCTAGTTTTTATGAGCCTTTAATGTGAAGTCATGGATGGAAATTTTGGAACAAGCAAGGACATTTTCAAGAGTTACATGTATGGTAAAAAATGATTTCTGAATGTTTAAATTCATAATAATTGGTCAAATCAAAAGATTTTGCCAATCTAACTTTACATATTATATAGAGGATGTTTTCATAAATAGTAAATGTAACCATGGAAAACAAGAAAGCAGAAGTGGAGAAATGACTTCATAAATGTTACTTGTCTGATCTGGAACATCATTGCTGTAGAAAATCCATTTGACATGGCTTACACTGTGTGTGTCTATCTCTGAGTATTGTAAGTTCTGCTGAACTCATGATCTCTAAGAATTTGGATTACTGCTGTATACTTTGCTCACTTATGCATTTAATTATGGACATTGGTTAAACTTGTGGATACATTTCTTAAACATAAGAAAACTTTGGATACATAGCTCCACACTACAGACAATTGAATGCCTAATAACTTGGATAGAACATCATGGCTTACTGAAAAAAAAAATCTTTAAGCCATACTTTCCTATCTGGCATCTGGCTTCTAACTTCCAATTCTCTGCTGTGTTCATTTGACTTGGATTTTGAGTCATTTAAGTGACAGTATGTGTTCAGCCATGTCTAATACATTGAGAGATAAATGGCCTCTAATCAACTTCTTCCACAGTACTAATGATTTCCTGGGAATAAGCTAGCACATGGGGTACTACACTAGTTCTTTCTGATCCCTAGGGTATCATTTAGAAAATAGCTGCTGCAATGTGCTAGATGGAACCCCGGGATTCTGAGAAAGTGGACTGCGGATTCTTAGGTATCTAGCTTACTCCCATGACCTGACTACGAACGGAGACGCAGGCAATTCAGTTTGCTCAGAGCACTGACTTGTCGTATTAACTGTTCTAAACTTCTGAGAACTTGTATATAAGTGAATCGGTTTCCTCAATATTACTTGCCATTTAATTCTTGAAAAAAAAAAAAAAAACCCACATTTCTAGGCATGTTTCTCTTCTTGTCTCAGTTTTGTAGGCATCTGCCCTTTCGGCTCTTTGAAGTAATTTCCCTTGCCTTACTTTACAACTGAAAGGATCGAAGTAAGTTTGGGACAATATCATTGACAGCAGTTTTGATGTTGAAATGAAAGTGTGATGCAATGCTTTGATTTTCCCAAGTGTCGTGGGACACTTTAAAGCGCTGCAGTAATTAAATCTTGGAGTTTATGACCTATGTGAGATGTAGACAGGCAATACATTGTGTGATTCTTCTTAAGATATTAAATCAGTAGAATATGCAATACAGGAAATGTGGCTTCTAGAGCCGTAAATAAAATGGGAGCTGAAGTAGAGTCCAACCCAGAACTTCATTTCAGTGCCTTATCAACACTCATTGGACAAGTTGTCTTTGGCAGTAGTGGCAAATAGAACAGAGACCTTCCTGTGATCAGTGTGTCAAGAATAAAAGACTGGCATTTTCAGCACTTAATAGGGCATATATACTATATCTTTCTGCACAAGAGATCTCCATAGAAGAGGGAGTTAACTTCAAGGAAACAATGTTTTGTGGGAACAGCAATATAACTGCACATATGAAGTCACAGCAGCTGTGACAACATCCACAAGTCAGACGAATTCCCAGCATGGAGAGGACAAGTGGGCACATTGAAGTTATTGACAGTTCATAGTCTCTGTGAGAGAGTTGATTTTCTTCAATGATATGACCCTGGGTAAATGTATTAAAATTCAGGGAAGAAGGCTCCACCCCCAAGATTAGCTATCCAACACAAATTTACTTGATGACTTTTAAAAAAGAAGAAGTAAATTGGGAATTTGGACATGAAGTAATGACAGTGTATCTAGAAGTCATTGTGGTCTGAAAATGATAAAAAAAATATTGTATGGGATTTTCAAAGAATTACTACAATATTGTTTTAGGAAATGAGGGTTTATTGGGGTGAAGGTCAAAGGAGACCAGAAGACATAGGTTGCATGCCACTTTTCTTAAGTGCTCTTTTGTCTACTTTGCAGTATTAACCTCTTATGCTTTCCTATGAATGAAGACTTTTTTCACATACATCATATTAGTTGCAGAATCTAAGTAAAAAACAAAATTTAGGTTTGAGGGCTCTTGAGTTAAAAAAATTCAAAGTAAAGCCCACAGAAATTTTATAGAAATCTTATAGAAGTAATTGTAGGTATTATTGTGGAGGGATCCTGGATTTTACACCCAACATTTGCTATACTATTGAATATTTTTATGTTCGGTCAGTTATATAAATTTCCAGGAAGATGACCTATCCATCAAAGAATATGAAATTCTAAAACTGTCAAAATAAAAATGACATTCAAATATTTTTTATCCTCTATATGTACTCGTGTTGAGGAATAATATTTAATGTACTGTATTCCAGTGTGTAGACATAGATTTGTCACTGCACATTTTATATATTTGTATATTCTTATATGTGCAGGCATATGCATTTAGGAACACATAATTATAAATGCATACAAATTGGGTAATGATTACGCAATAATAGCCCATACATCTCATATAAGTGAGGTGCTGATGATATTTCAGAATTCATTCTTTTTCTTCTTTACATGCATGTTCCTTTTAAAAATACATGCTTCAATTTTTTGACTGTAAAAGATATATGGGGAAAAAAAGATATACTGGGCAGCTCTCTGAAAATGGAAACACCTATCATCACATTTTCTGGCAACTATCAAGAGCCTATGTTTCCTTCCGGAAGATCAATGTTTATAAATCTCTTGCTTTTTAAGCACGTACTTAGCAGATACCATATCTTGAAACATCACAATATTCCTGTAATAGTAAAAAGAGAAAATGACATTCTCTTTCTTGATAAAAATCTGAAGCCATTGCTTGAATTACCGAAACACGGCGATCCCTGACAAAAATCACCATGATGTTAGAAGAACTATAACCTTGGGCGCACTGTTCTCACTCCTGCAGCTGCAATTGTTCTTTCCGTACAGTTAATATCCTTTGCATTTTCTAGAGGTGTTTGGACAAGGAACATTTATTATGTAAAAACTAAATTTTTCCCTCTAGTGGTACACTTGCGATTAATGCGGCTTTCATTTACATGCTCAGCTTCCTTAGATTTAAGCCTCAGACAGATCAAACACACAAAGTAACATTCACCATATTCTTCTTGTAGCTTAGTTCTCAAAAGTCTTCCTTTTCCACTTCAAACAACTGTGACAATACACGACAATCTTCCTTTTCTTTTGCACATCCTCAACATATACCTGTAATCAGGTACGGGTTTGTTTTTTTCTGTAACATTATGACATTTCCATGTGATTTGTTTTCTGGGTAAAATGACATTTTTATTTGTGTGTGTGTGGGAGGGTTACTGGTGTTGGTAATATTCATACATAATGTCATGTGTCATTGTTTGGACATTATAGTGAAGGCTGCTTACAGCTGTCCCAAGTGTTTATTGTTAGCTCTGAATTAGTCTGCTGTTCTAATGTGACATGTTCAGTAAAATGACATGGATCATTGGCTGGTTCAAGGTCTCTGCTGTAGCAATATGAGACAAATAAAAGAAATCATTCTTCTCGATGTAAAATATTCCCTAAATCTTTCCTGTATCTAAATAAAGTGAAGTGCTGACGAAAAATGCTATCAACACATCATACTATTCAGCACATGCTAAAGTGTATTGCTATTGACTGTTTCTACACTGAAATTCACACCAACTCATTTAGTTCACTACACATCTGTCTCCTAGAGATAAAATATAGTTCTTTATTATTCTATTGAGACCAAGCTTTTTTTTCTTTTCTACAATTTAGATGTATTTTTAAGGCATATATCGGATAAACTGTATATCCTGAACAAAGACACTGACTGTTAAATATTAAAATTATTTGGAGCATTTTGTCTGAATTTTTACTAAAGTATTTCCCATAGAAGGTGATATGGAAATTAGATATGGTTTGTGGCCTCCCTTTTGCCTAGGAGGACAGCTCCATTCTCTCCTTGTTATAAAAGGTGCTTAAATTTTCATTTAAAGGAAGACTTTCATAAATTTGAGAAACATTACAAATCTAGTTCTATTAAGCTTGGCTTAGACTTTTTTCTTTTGTCTCAAATTGATGAATAAGAAAAAAACCATACTGTTAGCATCAGGATTTTTGTTAAGAATACATAAAATGGCATGACACTAGTGAAGATAGCAGCACAGAACCTGACCCAGTCCCAAAAGCCTAAAAGACCGGTGGATCCTTTATATCACAGTTAACTTTCGTTATTATTTTTATTTTCTTTGTAAACCTGTCTATAAATCCATCTCTGATTGTTTATTGTTTTAAGGAACTAAAATAATTTGCATAGAGGCTGTATAAACACATGACTTTCAAAGAACACAGTCCGATGTTTGCCTTTGCCTCTCCTTCTATTCAGCTTCAATTGAGGCAATAACAAAGCTATCTGAGTCATTATGATCTCATGAGGAGTATATGAGATGCTTCCATTGAAATTTCTCTGAAATCTTAATGCAACCATTATGGTTCATCCACTGAAATCATAATCATATGTTCTGAAGCCACCATGGTGTATCATGTCAATGCATACTAAGGGAGTTCTTGTGCACAGACCATTGACATGATGGACTATAATGGCTCTTTCAGAGCTGCTATGGTCCGCTGTGCCAATGCATACTAAGGGAGCCTTTAACGCACTGATCCAAGCCTGTAGAGTATGTCTCTATTATGTGCAAGGAGTTATTCATATGACTCTTTTGATGAAGAGCTAGTTACTTGATTCTTGTTGATGTTTAACGTCTCACAATGACAGAATGATCAGTACACATCACAGTGCTATAGAATAAAGCTTTTAAGTAAGAGAATGTAGCAGACATAAATCTTGCAAGATACAGGACAGCTGTCTTTGTCAATAGCAAGGATGTGCACACCTTCTATGATTCCGTGAAACAAGCTTTAGGATTGTCTACCACTGTAACCACCCAAGGATTTTTGTTCACCAGGAAAGTCGATGAAAATCCTTTCACAGCTACACTGTATAGTACATCTCTGCTTGTATTTATTGCTGAAAATCAGAACCACAAAATGGAGTGTTTTACTAAAGTCATTTCTGAGTGAGGGGAGCCTAGGATACATATACAGAAAATAGTACAAGTCCAAAAATATACGAATAAAATGTATTAATTATATAACATTGCCTACAAATAACCTCTTAAATTTTTTTATACTATGGGAGGAACTAAGTGTGGGGATATGGAGATGCTCAAAATTATAGAGATAAGTTCTCCTGCATAAATAAAAGCTACAGCATTCTGTGTTTTGTATTTAATTAAAATGAAGTTAAGAAGTCTAGTATGTAGCAATTATTCCAGAATTCACTGTTTAATAAGCATTTGAAAGTTTAAAAATATTTTGCAAAGTTTTAAGCCTTGTATTTTCTTTCATGTAAAAAAAAAATTCTAGTCTTCCCTTAAGTTCCATAGCTGCTCTTCTCATTTTTCTCATTATTCCTTTTATTTTGATTCCAAGCAAAAGGATACATTTTAACTTGTTTTGCTCTCAGCAAAATATTGTTCTTCTTAAAGTATTCAGTGATAACTGTGGTTACATATGTATGACTTACTTTCTCATTAATAATTCAAAAATACAAAAACAACTAAGCAATATCATAGAAACTTAAAATCTTGAAATCTAGTTTTTTACACCCAAAGTATAGAAAGGTGTGCTATTTAGATTAAGAAAACTCATTGTGTCTCGTGGCACAGAATTATTTTTATTTTTGTTCGAAAGGCAGATTAGATTGATCAGTGTCATGAGAATGGTAGAGAAAGGCAAAGTCTGGCTAATAACAAGGTAATGCTATCAAGTACACTCACTCCAAATAGCCTCCATGTTCTCTAGCCCATCCACTTCACAGATTTTCACTCCATATTTGTTCTGGTCCATTGAGAACTGAGAACTTGATTGGTCTGTCGCCTCAGGTGTAGATTGTGATTGCCAGTTACCACCAGTTTAGTCCAGAAGGCAGAGGAAAAGACAATTAAGTCGCTTCTCCTGCTGCCCCTATGTGTTTCAGCTGTGCGGTCTGGCAGTGACTAAGTCCTTGTATGACAGAAGGGGAAGAAGCTTCAGCTCTTTGGTTCCAAGAAATAAACCTTGTAGGTGATACAGTGGTTTCCAAATTTTACTCTTCTCTGAACTTCTTGGGCCTGTGTTCTTAATTCCTGCATGCAGGGATGCATATTTGTGCATGGATCTATGTTTAAAATGCTTACATTGAAATATTTTTAGTAGAGTCATCACTTCTGTTGAAACTGTGATACATACACTAAGCAGAATCAGGACAGGCTTCAAGAAAGACTGTTAAGGTTAGTACCTGGTATTGGGCTTCTCACAGATATAATGGGCACAACCATGACAGTTTGGAGGTGTGCATACAATTTTGTAACTGTAGAGTAAATTGTAGCACCCCTTATATAGCCTAAAAAAATTATGACATAAATGATGTATTGGACAAGAACTAGCACCATTACAAAGACTGAGTATGAGGTGATGGATAGCTAGATGACAGAGTTTAGAATATTTGTAACTTAAAAGTTCGACTGTGGCATTTATTGAGAGTCCCAGAATTCCTATTTAAATTGACAAACTATTTTTTTTTGTTTTTTTTTAATTATTATTTATTTATTTTTTTATTGAAAAAAAATTTTCCGCCTCCTCCCCGCCTCCCATTTCCCTTCCCCTCCTCCCGGCCCTCTCCCCCTCCCCCCACTCCTCTTCTCCTCTCTTTCCAGTCCCAGGAGCACTCAGGGTTCCCTGCCCTGTGCAAGATGTCTCAGTCAAGAAATTAAATTTAGGTAAATTCACTTGCTTGTAATCCTAGAAAGTCCAGTGAAAGAATATCAGTGAATCAGCAGGACGCTTGTTGGTTCCAGGCAGCTTAGCCCAAAAGTAATCATACAGAAACTACATTATTTAAATCACTGCTTGGCCCATTAGCTGTAACTTCTTATTGGCTAACTCTTATATCTTAATTAAACCCATCTCCATTAATCTGTGTATCACCATGAGGTAGTGGCCTACCAGCAAAGTTTCAGAGTATCTGTTTCTGGTGGCTCCATAGCTTCTCTCTGACTCCGCCCTTCTTCCTCCCCACATTCAGCTTAATTTTTCCTGCCTAGCTAAGTTCTGCCCTCCTATAGGTACAAAGCAGGTTTTTTATTCATTAATGATAATCACAGCATACAGATGGAAATTCCACATCATATCAGTGACTATGAAAATAAAAAAATAGCAAATGACAACATATAAAACACAGGAACTACCAGATTATTTTGTATGTAACTAAAAATAAGCACTCAAAGAAGCCTGTGAGAAATGACATAGAACATGTGTGTGTGTAAGAAAGAGATAGAGAGGGATAGAGAGTAACTGTGTGTGTGTGTGTGTGTGTGTGTGTGTGTGTGTGTGTAAAACCTACGTATGAAGACACAATAGTCTTTCAAGGAATCTTTTAAGTGGAAGTTCAATATGGCTGTGAAGGAGAGAATGGATGGGATTAAAAACATGTCTCAATTACATGGTTTGGCAAATTGAAACCCCAATTAAATGTTCATCTCACTAAGTGTTCTATACCAAAATGAGGAAGATACACAAGGAGCCCGAAGTTCTACTTCCACAACGCCAATGCTAGCAGAAGAAACCGTCTTCCTCTTCCTCAACTCTTTTAAGGAAAATAATCTTTCCCGAAAAAGTTTATCCAGTGATGGTTATTTTTCATAAGACCCGTAACCACTACTATACTCAATTACTTGTAAACCCATAAGGAGAGTTAGAGGTCACTCTTTTCAGAGAATTGCAGAGTCATTTCTGGGAAAAGAGAGCCTACGCTGTAAAGAGATGGAAGATATTGTCAAATGTATGCCAGTAGCGAAAGGATCAGGTCTCATTGAGACCTATGAAGAAGATTAAATATAACATTCATTTAATATATTAGTTCTATGTGGTGATCTCCGGTGGGGGATCGGACATTCCTCATGTTTCCTTTGTGAATAACAAAATAAGGCTTATCATCTCCCTACCGCTATCTTCTTCACTTATGCCTTTGCTCCAATGAGTATTTGATAAACTAATTAGATTCTGCGATTTTTGTCTCAGGCTCTGCTTTCAGATAATTTTCCTTCAATTTAATTTGTTTACTGAAAAACATTCTTATACAGAAAAGGATTTTTAAGAGAGAACAGATAAATTGAAAGCAACTAAAGTTTATCTTCTATGAAGATCTTTACCATCCCACTTCATGATGGTTGTTACTATAATCATCATTGATCTGGTAAAATATAATGTTAACTCTGACCACTTTATGGTTTAAAGTATGACTATAGAATTATAGTCACAGGAAACACCAATATTATGGTACATTTTGCCACACAGAAATAGCCAGCTTTCTGTAGTTTTTTAGTGATTAGGAACTAGCTGGCTATGGAGTAAATGAAGGAAAACAGTTTTGTGATAGGAGTGTTGGAGTTAAAATTTATAATAAGCTTTAAATAAATAAAAGCAAAATTTAGTATGATGTGCTTTCTCCTTCCTGACCAGAGTCTAGAGGCCTTAGAATCCAGAAGTAGTAGTTAATGTATTTTCTCTGTATATGTAAATATTGCTAAGAACTTTCTTTTCTATGAGAGGTTGGGGAAAAAAATCTAGTTAATAATGCTAGAACTCCAACAAAATACTTTTAAAGAAAGGCTAACTCAGAAGTTTAAAATACATCTGTACTTACAGCTTCTTTTGTTTTTAATCTATTTATGTATTTAGGATGCACCAGACTTGCTTGACATTTTTGATTGAGAAATAATTGCATCACTTTCTTCTTTCCCTTTCTTCCTCCAGTCCTTCTTAGGTACTACCCTTCCAATCCTTCCCATGACCCCAGCTCTCAAATTGATAACTTCTTTTACTTAGATTATTACTGTTACATATACATATGCATGCATTCATGGGCATGTGTGTTTGTATGTGTGCTCTGCAGAGTCCAATGTCAAAGATACCCAAGAAAACCAAGAAAAAGCAATCAAACAAGTGAAGGAAAGAGTTCAAGACTTGAAGACCAAAATGGAGGTAATAAAAAAATCTGTTTTCATAGAAAATTAATATGTACTGAACAATACATTTTAAATTTTAATAACTTTTTCTTCTGTGTTTAAAATCTTGTGCATAGCACTAGGAACCTGTCTAATAACATCTGAGAAGAAATTAAGAAAAAAATTAAGATGCATAATCTCACAAATAACATAGATTATATAGCTTAACACTGTATTTATTGCTGAAATAAATCCACATAATTATCCATGTCTTTGAAAAGTTATAAAAAAATTAAAGAATAGTAGTACTGTGTTACATCTTTTAATGATGAAAATGAATTATGTCGCTGAAGAGGTTAGTTGTCTGACATAAACAAGGAGTGCACTTTACATCATCTACAAAGGACTATCTATGCAGCTAGTGGGAGACTGAAAATATACCAGAGAAAATAAAAGAACCACAACAATGGATACTCCTTCACTGTGGAGCTGAGAACGCCACCATTCAATTGACACTTAACTGAAGTCAGGCTATCGCCTAAGTAGCCCATGAAGTGATTCTCTGTTTAAAAAAAAAAATAGCTCACTGAATGGTATTCTTAACCATTATGGTGTTGTACAATTGGTTCTTATTATAAGTGAAGCTTTTAATAGCCAACATTTTGTGACTATTAGCATGTTAAAGTACTATGGAGAGTTTTTTTTTTTAAAAAAAATATAATGATATCTCATTCATGATAACCTCAGGATGACCATGGGAAAAGATAAAGTTGCAGGAATATATTTAACCCAAAAATCTATTAATTTCTTCCCTCCACTGAAGCACAGTTTTTCTTGGTATTTCTCCTTCATTGTAAGGAGAGGAGGCTGCTAGTTAGTTCCCAGCTGCTTAGCCCCAAAATAATCACACAGAAACTGTATTAATTATATCACTGCCTGACCCATTAGCTCTAGCCTCTTATTGACTAATACTTACATATTAATTTAACCCATTTCTATTAATCTGTGTATCCCCACATGTCTGTGGCTTACCAGCTAAAGTTCTGGCATCTGTCTCCAGTAGGGCTACATGGCTTCTCTTCCCACCTTCCTTCTCCCAACATTCTGTTTAGTTTTTCCGCCTACCTAAGTTCTGCCCTATCAACAGGCCAAGCCAGTTCTTTATTCATTAATGGTAATCACAACACACAGAGGGATATCCCACATCACTCCTTTTTCATGTTCTACTTTTAACACCATTTCTTTTCATTTTTCTCCTCAATGTTATCTATTGTATATTCCCATAAATATTGCTTATCTTCTTTCCTATTTCTCTCTTCCATTAATCTTATTCAACTTTCTTCATCTTATTTCTTTCAAATTTTAACCTTTGTCTTAACTGTTGATTGTAAAAGGAGGAGGAAATAAAGTTAATGATGATTTTCTATCAGGGAAATACATTTTCTTGTGACAAATTTAAGTGATTAGATTTAATGAGAGCACTGTGAGTATATATTCTTGGTACTTATAAAATTATAGTCAAGTTATTTTCAACATTTTATTATATAAATGATCTTTTGAAATAGTCACACAGAATCTTGCTAGACTATAGTACTAAACTTGCTATGAGACTAAAATATGGAAATTCTAGCTGGTCTGCTTCTCAGTATTACCCTGCCTGAGCAGACTCATAGTTCATAAGTATTTTGGGGTGATGATGCATGCAGAAATACATACGAGCAGGGCCAGTTGGCTTGCCACTTGTGTGTAGCCAATAAGATATCTTGCCAGCTGCTGAGTCCAGAGTTGTTCCTGGCAGACAGAGCCTTCCCTGAAGCAGAAGATATTGATAGACTTCCTTGTGCATATGGACGGAGTACTGATAGAGATCTTACCATGAAGGGAAGAAAAAGTGTTTCTAACTAATTTTCTACTCCAAACCATCACTGAAGAGAGGAACACAAAGACTTATATCAGGACTTAAGGCATATCTCGCTAAGTCTGCATTTCTATAAAAAAGAAAGACAGAGAGAGAGAGAGAGAGAGAGAGAGAGAGAGAGAGAGAGAGAGAGAGCGCTAAAATGTGTGTAATAAGAGACGGCTGAATAGAATTCCAGCAAGATGACTGAATGGATAAAAGCTGCTCTCTTTCAACTCTGATAACTTGAGGGAAATGCAAGTTGAATGGTGGTAATGATAGAAAGGTCTGAGTTGACAATGTTGTTCTCTGACCTGCTCCACAATTGTTCTGGTCACTACCCTCTTGTGCCTCCTACCACACAGATGAGGCCTGATACAATAATAAAATGTTTCTTAAAACAGAGAAGGCTAGTCACAAGAAGGAAAGTTAAGATGTAAAAAATAACGACATCTTGAATTTTGCAGGAAAATGGATGAAGCTAGAAAACATTATTTTGAGTGAGGTAACCCAGACACCTAACGACAATTATCACATGTACTCAGTCATAGGTGGATTTTAAACATAAAGCAAAGAAAACCAGGCTACAAACCACAATCACAGAGAACTTAAACAACAATGAAGACACTAAGAGAGACTTACATAGATCTAATCTACATGGCAAGTAGAAAAAGAAAAGATCTCCTGAGTAAATTGGGAACATGGGGACCTTGTGGGAGGGAAGAGGCAGGGAGGAGAGCAGAGAAAAATGTAAAGCTCAGTAAAAATAAAAATAATTTAAAAAAATATCTGGAAGTAATAACAATATATATGGTCTACATGGGGAAAATCAAAGTAAACATTTCTGGCAATGTGACTGGAATTTATGACATAATGTGTGAATTTTTGATATAATTTATGGATGAAAAGTACAACCTGGTGAACTAGAACAATATTCCTCCGCCTGTGGGTCTCAACATCTTTGGGGATTGAAGAATACTTTCACAGGGGTTGATTAGACTATAAGAAAACAGATATATTTACATTATGATTCACAACAGTAGCAAAATTACAGTTATGAAGTAGCAATGAAAATAATTTCATGGTTGGGGGGGTCTTCACAACATGAGGAACCATATTAAGGTTTGCAGCAATTAGAAGGCTGAGAACCACTGAACTAGAATGTCAAGGCCATGGTCTGAATCTAAACTACATTCTTCCACATCCAAGTTCTGTTTGAAAGCTTGGTTCTTGACTGTATTGCCATTTTGAAACCTATTAAATACATATAAAAGAGGTCTGGTTGAGCAAAGGGCTGAGCCTTCGGTTTGAAGCTGGCCCTTGTTCCAGCCTGTGGTCTCTTGTCTTTGAAACAACTATATGTGACCCGCCATTATTGTGCATGTCAGCTAAAAGGGATAGACTTTTTTATGTTGTCATTGCCACGCAGAATGAAACAATGGGTCAAAATCAAGCCCTTCTTTATTCTGGTGTTTCTGTTAACATTTTGTCACAGTAGTGTAAGCAGCATACCTACCCTTTCATTCATCTGCTGCAGAAATAAAGTTGTGTTGTTATTGGTTTTTACTCTTTTGACTCTTTGGGAGCCTGTCACCCAGCTCCCAAATATATACACATAGGCTTATTCTTGCTTATCAATGTGTAGCTTTACCTTAGCTTGTTCCTAGTCAGTTTTTCTCTTACTACTCTTACTAGTTTGTTAATGCACCAGTTTAATTTTATTTTCTATTAAGACCACAACATAACTTTCCTATTATGTTTTTATAAAAAAAAAAACTCCAATTTTTTTTTTCTATAACACATTAGTAGTTGCCAAGTATTGAAGGAGGGACCTCAAAGAGCTTCTGTGTAACTGGTATCAACTGTCAGTTGCTCAAGATGATTATGTTACAGGACTTCCTTTGTAAAGTCACCAGCTTGAACTGAACAAAAGGGTCAGTGAGTGTGAGATAAACATTGTTGTGAGGACAATTTCAAAGCTACGGGTGCTAACGAGATAGAAAAACTAAATACACAAGACTAGAGGAGCTCTACAGCGTGACAACTGCCACATTACACTAAGAGAATTTGAATTACTGTCTCAGCTGAGGTTTTACCTCTTCTGGTGCCTGAATTTAAGTGCTGAGGTTTAGATCTGGAACTGAGAGCAGCCAAATGCATTTTTTTCATGCCTCAATTAAAATTCTTACAAACCCTACATACTAAAATGCAGCTAATAATAAACTTTGAAAAACATAGTTGGCAAATTATTCAATAACTTCTTTCTAATCTGTTGAAAACATCCTGGACGACAAAATTAGTGAGATTGCAGCCAGGCTACTTTGAACAGAAGGTTCCCACAAACCAGCGTGTTTTCGCCTTTGTTAGACTTCATTTCATATTCCTTCCCTCTTGGAGGAGAAAAGACGATAACGTCAGAGATACCTGGTTGGGTTCTTTCGTTAATTGCACGATCCTGTAAATTCCTTCCTTTACGTAAGCCAATTTCCAGAGTTCCTGCAATTTGAAACGGCAGGAACCCTCCCTCAGTAGATAAAGAAGCCAATGAACTGAGTTTATAGGAAAAGGACTTAGGTGGAAAATGAGACACAGGAAATTACAGTGTTTGGGCCGTCAAGAACAAAAACCCTTTCTCAACAGCTAAAGTGTTTATTGATTCCCATATTCAAATATATCATAAAAGGAAAGAATTTAGGGAAAACCTGATGTCTTCACATTTTTGCTTATTTCAGAATGTTAGAGGTTCTAATAAAACCTAATTACATGTTTCCCAAGTAATTTGTTAAAAGAACATAATTATATTATTTCCAATTTTTATAATGCATATATTTTCCAATTCTGAATGCATATGTGTTCATCACAAAGGGTTAAAAAAGATTTTATTTTTATTTTCCTATGTGGGCATATATAGGTGTGTATTTCTGTGGATTTATGCATGTTGGCATAGTCTTACAGAGGCCACAGGACAATGTCAGATCTCCTGAGGGTGCAGGCACCGTACTTGTGTTCTAATCCATTTGGGTTCTGTGAACTGAACCAATGTCTGCCCTTAACCAGAGACATCTCTCCAGCTCCATAAAGTAAAAATTGAAAAAAAAAAAAGGAAATTAAGAAGTATTTTGTTGTTTTTAACAAATCGTTCCTTGGCAAAGAATATTCAAGTTATCCTAAACTCTTATCTTTCTGTTATTAGTACTTGTAATTAAAAACACATTAATATTGAATTAGCTTAGTCTATAGGTGTAAATATAGACTCAGGATTGCTAAAGTATTTCTTACATTTGTTTTGCATTTAGGTTGACCCCACTTCTAAAGTAAATGTGTAATCTTTGTTATGGTCTTTAATTTTATTACTGCTATATTTTTATCTACAACTTCACCAAAAGTCAGGTGTTAATGGCTTTATCTATAGGATGCTGCTTTCTGGGGAATAATGTTGATATATCACACATTTCTATCATGACATGAGGCCTTGCCACAGGCTCAAAGCATCAGGATCTACCAGTTAAAGACCAGAACCCCCAAACTGTCAGCTCAAATGATCATTTTTTTTCCTTTAAAGAGTAAATAAACTATGTGAAATAATTTCATACAGTACAATGAGAAATATTTGGAAGATATTAAGGTTGAGCTTAAAAGGAGCATTCCAAAGTGAAATTTAAGGTGGATGTGCTTGCTTGTGCTAGTAAGCAGTCTAATTCTTTGCACTGGGAAAATTATAAAGGTGCCTGGAGGACATGACAGACACCTGCAACATCTCCATAGACACCATGGGCTAGTCAGAAATGTAAATTTGCAAAGACGGTTTAAAACTTTGCAAGGCAAACTCTTGAGGAAATGGTCCATCACATCTAGTTTACCCAGATCTGTGTCAAGAATCCTCTCACTAGGATTTGTTTTCTGTCATTCATTTGTCACACTCTCAAAACTGCTGCAGCGGGTTCAAATGGGCCCAGGTACAGTTCATGCTGGCAGCAAACACTGGCATGTTCCAGGTGATGCTGGTTTGACTGTCTGGAAAACAAAGAATTATGATATCATGAGGGCTTCTACTGAGTTTTCAAATGGAAGCCTTTAGAGACCAGATAAATTCTCTTTTGGATGTCGTGCAGGCAGTCCCCATAAGGGCAACATGTGCTGTTGTAGAAGTAAAGTAGAGGCTACAATGGAGAAATTCAAGATGTAGTGGTGTTAGCAACATAAACTGCTCATCAGGATATGCTGCGTCTACCACACGGAGCCAGAACCACGCATTGCCATATAGGATACAACCAATCATCAAGGCAAGGTTGCTTAAACTCTTGGAAGCCTATCCCCCCCCCACAAAATGTGCCCCATGTGGTGGGCTTGATTATCTTGCTGCGGGGAGGGGGGGGGGTTAGGGTGTCTCTTTCTTATCTGGTTCAATCTCTATTTCTTTGATAGTCCCTTCAACAGTGGTTGACTTTAGTTTGTGCTTCCCATTTTGAATGTTTGTAATATATTTCAATTGTTTTACAGAAATTCACAAATAAATACTGTAGGACCTTCAGATTTAGCTTTTTAAACACATTGGAACAATTCTGACTATAGAAAGTGTCGGGGTCGGATCAAGTATTTTCAGTGGTGAATTGGGCATGGGATTTTGGACGTCATATGTAGAATGACACAGCTCAGATTTTGATATTAATCCAAAGCTTACATGTTTAAAAGTTTTGGAGCTATGGCGGTGCTGTTGCCAAGTGGTAAAACTATTCAAAGCATGTCTTTGTACAGTCCTTATTTTATTTGAGCCTGTCTTTGAACGAACAGGTTTAGTGAGAACTCCACGTGTTCCTGTTTCTCCCAATTTTCTTTCTGGCCCACTATGTAAGACAATTAGCCCTCTTTCATTTTCTAGCTATGATCATTGCATTGACACGGCCCGAAAGAAATGGAAGCAACCAACTGTTCATGAATTCGGAAGTCCAAAACATGTTTGTTTGTTTTTTAACTTCATTTTTATATTCAAACCACAGTTCTTCCTCCCAAACCTCCTCCAGATTCCCCCCTCCCCTCCCCGCCTACCTCCTACCTATTCACTCCTCCCAAAGTATAAGGCCTCTCCATGGGCAGTCAACAAAGCCTGGCACATTAAATTGAGGCAGAACCTAGTCACACCTTGCCCTCCCCCCCCGGCCCCCGCCTTCTCATTAAGACTGAGCATGGCATCCCACCATCAGGAACTGGCTCCAACAAGCTAGATCATGCACCAGGGATAGATCCTTGTCCCACTACCAGGATACTTCAGACAGACCAAGCTACACTGTCTCCCACATGCAGAGGCTCTAGTTCCGTCCCATGTAGGCGCCACAGCTATTGGTCTAGAGTTCATGAGTTCCCAAGAGCTTGGCTTAGCTGTCTCGGTAGATTTCCCCTTCATGATCTTGACCTCTCTTGTTCATATATTTCCTCTTCCCTCTCTTCATCTGTGGTCCTAGAGCTTGGCCTGGTGCTTCTTTATGGATCTCTGCACCTGGTTCCATAGTTACCGGATAAAGCCCTGTGATGACTGTTAGGGTTATCACCAATCTGATTACAGGGGAAGGCCAGTTCATGCACACTCTCCACTATTGCTTAGGGTTTTAGCTGGTACCATCTTCGTGGATTCTTGGGAATTTCTGTAGCAACAGGTTCCTCTCTAATCCCATAAGGGCTCTCTCTGTCAAGATATCTCTTTGTTCTCTTATTCTGTCCCTCCCCCTTCTCAACCATCCTGTTCCCTCATGGTCTCATCCCTCATCCCCTACCCTTTACTGCTTATCACAAGTTAACTACAAATCCATTTAAAAATATTGGTTGTCTTTTTTAAAAATTCTATTATATTTACCTATGAGCGAATGGATATTTTAATAGAAAGAAAAATAGAGACCTAACTCATTCTTTCTCTCTAGCAAGCAACATTTTCTTTCTAATCTCCCATACTTAAGACCTCCAAAAAAGTTTACACATTCATCTGCCAAACTTTATAGGATCTGACAAATTCATGCCTCATATACTTAACCTCACTATTTTACATCTATTATTATATTAAAGTTTGTGCATGGTTTAGCAAAATTAAATACCTATGCAATTTTCAAAATTATGTGCTTTTCCTTTATGAAATATAATTTATCATGCATTAGTTCAAAAACAGTGTGTTTTTATACCTTTTAACTGAAGTAGAATAAAGACAAAATTCCATCAAGATATTAAGTATGTTCTTACTGTGGAAAAGTATATAGAACTGGAAGGTTTTTTTGGTGGGAGAATTTGGACTCGACCTTTAGATTTCTTTAATGTTTATTCCAGAATTCCATATAGTCAAAATGTAACACCAAAATGAGCACTACTATATTCAGTCTGGATTTTATAAAACTTTATCTTTTAATGAGAGTTTGAGATGTTGTTGTAGTCTATTTCATTTTTCCCAGTGATTCTGTCATCCTTCCTATTTAATGTCATGTTATGTTTTTCCATTTGATGGTAATCCGAGAAGAAAGCTAGGAACACTTTGCAAGTAAACTACAGGACATTCTTGAAGTAAAGTTTTGGCAGATGTATTTTTAACTTGTTATATCAAATGCAGTTTTACTGTTAGCATTGGTTATGACTAGTGATAATCCTAAATTAAGGATACTTCTTGGTGTATCCTTATTTAATAGATGCTTAATTCCCAGTTGAATAGTTAATTGACAAGGAGATGAGGGAAGAGTGACAGCAATTATAGAGATGAATTGTGAGCATACCCTAGCCTTCTTCTTTCGGGGTCCAGGGGATAGAGACCATGGCAGACAATCTCTCAAAAGACATAAGCAGAGAGATCCAGAACTGGCTAATCAACTTTAAAAAGAGGTGAGGGCCAAGCTCAGCACAAGACTTCAAAGTCTGGGTCGATGGAAACACTGCCTGTCCTTTCACTGTTCAATTCCAAGCATTTCATAAGCTATCTGTAGTAGGGTTTCCAAGTCAGAACTGATGAGTCACTATTAAGTCTCAGTACATATCATTACAAAATATGATTCTCACAAATGTCCAATCAGATAGATGTTTTAAAGACTATAAATTGAAAGAAAGAAGCACACAGTAACCTAGGTTTTATTCCACAAACTAATGTCTCTCATTTAACAAACCAATAAGAATTCATATTTAACAGAATTTGCTACAATATGTTGAATATCATTGAATTACTAGTTTTAACAAAGAAACTTCCTCCCTCCTCAATATCCTATACTTGTAAATATTAGACTTTGCTATTTTTAAAGTATAATTTAAAATAAACGTTTAGGTTAGAAAAGATGTAGAGGGGCTGAAGAGATAGCATAGTCATTGAGAGTTTTTGCTGTTCTTTCAGGGAGTTCAATTCCCAATACCCATGTCAGAGTGGGGATGCTTACCATCACTCTGGCTCCAGGGGATTTGATTCTATTTTTTAGGCTTTGGGGGTATCCCGCATGAGCATACTTACACACTATAATTCTGGTAATTTTTGAATTAACCTCTCCCAAGATGAGTACTGAAGCCATATATACACAAACAACATAAACAAACTCAGCAGACTCTCTCTCTCTCTCTCTCTATATATATATATATATATATATATATATATATATATATATAGTAATCAAAGGAAAAGATGAGAACAACTGAACATTATGCAGGGTATGAAAGGGAGTTCTAAGGAGGTGATGTAATTTTGTTTCAATTAAAAGCATGTTTTAAAGAGTAGAGACTCCGGGTGGTAGTGGTGCATGCCTTTAATTGTAGTACTTGCGAGACAGAGGCTGGTGGATCTCTGTGAGTTTTAGGCCAGCCTGGGCTACAGTGCTAGTTTGAGGACAGCCAGAGATACACAGAGAAACCTATCCTGAAAAACAAACAACAACAACAACAAAAAAATGTAGAGAAAGTTAATTAGGTTAGAGACAATAATCTCAGTCTAAACAATATACAAAACACTCTGGATGTTCTTGGTAGGAATAATCTCTTACTAAATGTTATCATATTTATAAGAAGTTCTAATTGGGGAGGATTCATATGTTCAATTAAGAATCTGAATATGAAGGTTTTTTGGGGGGAGCATTTGATTTGTTTATTTCATTTTTTTTTTTTTTTTGCTTTTAACTCATATAAGGAGCTCAGAGGTCACAAGCCCCTTCCTAGTAGGAGATATTGAAATTGGGAAGAAGACTGAAGACTTCTTTTTATCCTTGTAAATATGCTGCTCATTGTTCCTTGTTTTACAATGACCTTAACTTTCAGAGAAAATCCTGTTAACACCATATTTTCATAGGACATTGTTCCTTTTAACACATATCCGTTTCCTTCAACCTGGTGACTGCTGTTCCAGGAAAAGTGTTTCCTAAGTTCAGGATCCCAGCATTATTCCTGTTTCTATAATTAAGGTATAGTGCTTATACCTAAACCATAAAAACATTCACTCCAGAGTCTCATCTCATGGCCACATTTTTAGCATATAGCTATCCAAAAAAGCTTTTGGACATATTTTATTTATATACCTATGCATACAGAAGTGTGTTCAACATATTTTTTAAAACATCTTACTGGAAGTCATAGGGCAATTTTTTTCAAGTTCTTTTTCAGTCAAATATTTAAATGAACAATATCAGAGAGCTTTAAATGCATGTGGTTCATGGTTCATTTTAAATATTTTATATTATTTTCATATTTGTAAAAACCTTCATACTTTTATGTTTGGAATTTGTCAATAAATTTATTAAAGCATAATTTGGGAAACTAATATATGTAAATAACATTTAACTAATTCAAAAAAGTGAGTCTTGGAGTCTACTAGTAGATTTTTCTACTGAGAAAAGGAGGAATTATTTTACATGCCTTGTTTCCAATATAAATATGAGTGAAACACATTGAATCTTTGTTCATAACTGCCATTGTTTTTACTATGCAAGAAGAAATGATGCAATAATACCACTGGCACAGAAAGAAAGATATCCAAGGAAAAACAGTCTACCAGTTATTTTTTGATTTATAGATTGAAAGACCTTAGTTTACTTAAATTATAAATATTTATTATCGAATGTTCAGTTGTGTGCATGTTAATGTCACAGTCCATCTTGTGGACTAATATTGCTTAAAGGAATGTAATAATTGCACAACACTTAAGTGCAGCTCAAATCAGTACCTTTGTCTTGCTGTTTTCCTATAGATTCCCTACTGCTGGAACCTGTAGAGAAAGCAGGAGACAGCAATATTTTAGTGTTCTTGGAAATTTGCATGTAGGAAAGCAAGTAAATGCGTATTCACCGTGTGCATAGCTCATGAAGTGCTGGGGACAATACGAGCCTCAGAGGAAATGATTGTTTCACAACAAGGAACTCATGCATTTCAAATTGCTCGACACCTGGGCTTGAAATCGGTCCATACTCCTGTTGGTTAATGCTACTACTGCAGTGCTGGCAAGAAGACTGGCAGCTTGCAGGGACATTCACAAAGTCATACAGCACGTTAGTTCTGGTAATGTGTCCCCTTTTTTTCTGATTGGCATGAGTACAAGAAAGAAATTGGCCATATCTTCCTGATTCTGCATCTGGTTACATGGCACTAAGAGGAACTAACTCCATGTTGAATTCATAGATTTTAAATTCTCATTATTTTTTCCATACAAGACTATTTTGCTGGGTATGGGTATGTATAAAGCACAGATATTATATGACACATGGTTTTGTTTTCATTTTTTTTGCATTAGATTTTAGAATTATTCATATGATTGTTTTATTTTCTTGCCTTTAGCACTGTACTGTTTAATTTATAAGATTATAAGATAAATGGTACTGCAGAAAGGTTAAAAATCTGACACTATTATTGCTACCCATAGTCTTGCAAAGATTGTCAAAAACTTCTCAGAATCTAGTAATCAAACACTATTTTGCCTCTTCTGTAGTCCATGAAAAGATAAAGTTTAAGATATAAAAATGGCTTTGGTAGACAAATAAATAACGTATGCATTCATGATATAAAAAGAAACCCATTACTATTGCCTGTTCACACAGTGTTTTCAAATGATGTGTTTATTACATTGAGCACAATTACTCAAAGCTGTATTGATACACGTTTTTTTTCTTCTCTCCGTATAATTGCCAGGAGGCATAAGTTTCTAAATAAAAAGCCTACTATAATGTATCAGATGCTTTTATTGTGTTGCTACTTAGAGCTGTCCCAAAGACCATCAAAATCATACAGGCTATTGTTGATACTCTTGGTATTCCACCAGAACATGATGCTAAGATTTTACTGACAAAGATACCACACACATTGATCTCTAAACATGGAACAGCCAATTTGGTACTAACCAGGAGGCTTCCTTCCTGCTTTCTTTGTACTGGGAATTGCTATGTAGCTAGCATAGGGGAAATAAATCATCAACAATATTAACCAGCTGTGAACATTGCAAATTGCAATTATGAACTGAATGACACACATACATCCATGGGTTCAATATTGGCATGAATGTTATGTAGGTAACAAGGTACATATAATTGGATTTAAGCGTTACTCCACAGGGAGGGAACACATGCTTGGTACTGCAGCTCTGGCCAACAACTAAAGACTGGGGAGTTCAAAGCCCCATGTATAAACTTGATAAGATTATTTACTAAATTGACAGTATCAAACTGCTTTTAAATTCATGTCTTTACTTGTAGCATAGTGATTTCCTCAAACTTCATTATAAGATTTTCTTTGAATAGTGGAAAAAGGTAACACAGAAATTCACAACTTACCAAAACACAGAGAACAAATGTCAAGGAAGTTTCCAGAAACAAAGAGGACATTTATATCAAACCTCAACCCCAAGACTCAGAGACAATTATGGAAGTTGGGCAGAAAGATTGTTAAGAGCCAGTGTTCGTATGAACAAGAGCAAAATAGTGTCTCCTAGGAATTACAGGACAAGTAAATTCCTGAACTCACAGAAGCTATGATTGTCTGCATGAGACCTGCGCAAGATGAGGCCAGTTAACAATGTAACATGGAATGGGAAGGGCTTTGTAAGTCCCTATCTCTAGCTAATGAGCTATGGAGGAGTCAGTTTTCTTTAAGGATATACCTCCCAGGATGTTAACCATACACCAGTGGGTTCGCCTACTACCAAGAGAATTCCTGACAAACTGGGGGAAATGTCTCTCTTACTGCTTATTCTGTGGACTTGTGCTTCAGTTCACCCTGGCAAGTGCTGCTGGCTCTCTGCTAGAACAAGGCGGGAGACTGAAATGAATTTACATGAAGATGTCCTCCGAGACACACGCATCTGTAGGGTGGTAGGCGTCTGTCTCTCCGCCAGCCTTGGTGTATGTACAACCAGGTACTCACTGCCTACGGGAGCTTTCAAGAATAGAGAAATAGTTATCTCATCACCCACATTCCCTTTGTCTGTCATTCAGTCTTCTAATAAATACGTATCAAGCATAAAAAAAAAGAAAAAAAAGAAAATAAAACATGACATTGGACAAGATAAGGAAGTTAGTATTGATCTAAAAGAAGTTAGGGGGAATTGTTGGGGTAAAAATGGTTAAAACACATTCTATAAAATTCTCAAATAATTAATAAGAGTATTTCTGTAAAGGATTAATTTTGAATGTTTTCAAATGCAGCTATGTACATTATCTTGGCTATTACAAGGCCAAAAAAATTGAATAAGTGGCCGGGCGGTGGTGGCGCACGCCTTTAATCCCAGCACTCGGGAGGCAGAGGCAGGCGGATCTCTGTGAGTTCGAGACCAGCCTGGTCTACAAGAGCTAGTTCCGGGACAGGCTCCAAAACCACAGAGAAACCCTGTCTCGAAAAACCAAAAAAAAAAAAAAAATTGAATAAGCTAACTACATGCCTGAGAAGGGGAGAAAAAGGAAAGAAAAACAGCCAATGATTATTCATCTGTAACCTTAGAGCAAATCTTACAGCATGCTCTCCATAGCCATTCTTATGATAGTTTTTGAAAACAAGCCCTGTGTTTAATCTGCTATTTGGTTTCAAACCTGCTTTTGATCTGTTATTCACTTTGAAATTCAACCTTTGTTCAGGCATTCACTTCAGCCATATATTCTGAAATTACAGCCACTGCTCAGAAAGATGAAACCTTGCAGATGTAGCTTTATCTTAACTTCCCACATCACAGAAACACATAAAAGCTCATAAGCTAACAAAATTAGCTGATTTTAGCTCAAAGCACAGAAATATACACCATGGATGCTAAAAAGTTACTTGTGTGTTTTACCTATTTATAGTAGTAATATAGACTAGAAACTGAACAATATTATAACATTTCTAGGTGCTTCTTCAATGAGCAGCAAATTATGGTAAATAGCCATTGTTGAAGTGTCCTACCCAGTCTTATGGAAGGTGTACTTAATTGCTTGATGGTAATATAAGGAAAACAATATTAATAAAGTAGAACAAAGTATTACAGCTGGGACTTAAATGACTAAGTTGATTTCGTGTATCTCACTATGTGACAGCTAGTCAGGCTGCTTCAAATCCATGCAAATTGCTGTTATGGGGATCTGGAGAGCCAATGGATGTGGACCTCTCAGCTGAGCCAAGGCCCTGCCTGGGTACCTATAGCTTAGGTAATCCTTGGGACCTGTTTGCAACTCCTTCTAAATTTTAGAATCAGTAAATTAATTTCTTTGAAAGTAAAATGAGTAAAAAGAAAAAGAAGCAAAATAATGAAAATGCTACTGGGAAGAATTACTCCTTAAGGGTATTAATGAAGTATTCGATCCTAACAGTATGAAAGTCACAATTTGGAAGCATATTGCTGTCTTACAGTAATTTGTTCACCCTAATAATTTTATTTAAATGACTTTTGAATATTTTTCTTTTCATGAAAGAAAAATTAAATACTAAATCATAATTTTTAAAGAATATTTAAGTATTCTCAATGTTATTGAAAATCACATACTGTCGATCTGCAAAGCACTTGTGGCTTCAGCGCCTTGTTCCAGAAAACTCAGAATCTCTAGATTATTTGCCTTTAATTGTAGAGGAACATTAGTTACAAACACATTTCAGAATATGAATTAGGGTGTCACATTTATAAGTGGCTATTTTCCCTAAGTCATGTAAGATATTAATCCATTTGCCCACAATTCTGCTTTTATAAAAGCCACAATTGTTAATATTACTTTATTGCACAAAAATTTATTTGGAGCATATTTATTTTTGATAGTATAGTGGCAATCTTATTAAATATCTGAATCTAATGATATAATTATTCCATGCTTCATATTTTATGTATTTATTGTGACTGGGTAAAATAACTTTTAAAAACCTCCATCATGCCGGGCGGTGGTGGCGCACGCCTTTAATCCCAGCACTTGGGAGGCAGAGGCAGGCGGATCTCTGTGAGTTCGAGACCAGCCTGGTCTACAAGAGCTAGTTCCAGGACAGGCTCCAAAACCACAGAGAAACCCTGTCTCGAAAAACCAAAAAAAAAACCTCCATCATTTTGTGTGTGTATTTGTGTGTGTGTGTGTGTGTGTGCGCGCGCGTGTGTGCTCCCTTCTAAGACTGTTACACTAACAGTGCTTCTGTGGATGAATGAACAAAGAATACATCATTTGATGTTTGTGAAACAATCCAGCAAGAGAGACATATTTTATGACAACTACCAAGTGATTATGGTACCTTTGGCCATTGTTTGTAGTGTGTAACTTTTTTTTTTCCACACCGCCTCTGCTTACATTAAGATATTGACCATTCCAGTATCTTTAATACCATATCCGCAGCTTTCCCCAAAATCAGTTTCCTACCCAAATTATCTGCTAAGTCAACTCTTGTATTAATCCTAGTACTTTCCTACAGTTTTTGTAATATATTTTACTGCTATATTAATATATTCAATAAGATTAAGTTTTTTTTTCCTGTTTGTTGAGAAGACAGTTGCCAGCCAGCCACCTCATTTGATATAATCAAACATTTTTCTTTTGTGTTGTCATGTTTTTGTGTTGTCTTTGATAGTTGGACTTTTTCTGCTTTTGATTTTATTTGAGAATGGAATTTGAGTAAATATATGCTTCATCGAACCTGGTGTTGTCCTTTTTTCAGTATTGGAAGGTTTTCGTTAAATTTTCCTATATCCCTCTCATCTTTTTTCAGTTATCTTTCCAGTAACTCTTCCTCATACTTTGTAAAGTTATTCCACCTCAATGTATATAATTGCACTATCTTCCGTTTTCTGTTTATCTCTGTGCATTGGATTTTGGGTATTTACTTCTGATGTTCTTTTGGCTTAGTAATTGTTCACTCAACAGTATCTAATCTGTAATTCACTGAGTTTTCTATCAGTTCTTGTTTACTTGAATTTCCAGGGTAAGTTTTTGATTGTTCTTATTTCCATCGTCAGTTACAGTCCCTGAAATATTAGTATGTGAATTTGAATAAAATGAGCAAGTTTCCAATCAGCTTATTGAATGTGATGTAATTTTCCTTCTAGAACCATGCTTTCCCTGGCTAAAACAAGTTACTTGTGCCTCCTACTATCTTGTAGTCATTATTTCTAAATATAAACATGCTCATAATTGTGTGCTACCTACTTGAAAGCCCTTTATGGGGCTTTTTATTAAATATCTGAAATTACTATTAAATAAATTCTAAATAAAACTTATTTCCTGTTGTTTATTTTATTTTCAAAAAAGCATAAGACAAATGTAATCTCCAGTTAAGTCCTATGAATGTTCTTTAATTTTCCCTGGATTAATACGCTATTGTGCTACAATTCATCTTCACAAATCTCATAATTCTTTGCCTTGTTATTTATTCCTTTTACTGTTTGTTGTCAGAGACAGCTAGTACATTTCCCGTCTGACTTGACTGAAAAGAATCACACAGCCGGGCGGTGGTGGTGCACGCCTTTAATCCCAGCACTTGGGAGGCAGAGGCAGGCGGATCTCTGTGAGTTTGAGACCAGCCTGATCTACAAGAGCTAGTTCCAGGACAGGCTCCAAAACCACAGAGAAACCCTGTCTCAAAAAACCAAAAAAAAAAAAAAAAAAAAAAAAAAAAAAAAAAAAAAGAATCACACAGAAACTATATTATTTAAATCACTGCTTGGCCAATCACTTAAGCATATTGCTAGCTAGCTCTTGTATTTTTGGTTAACCAATTTCTATTCACCTGTGTATGGCCAAGTGGATGTGGTTTACCGGCAAGGTTTCAGCTGGCAGCTTGCATCTTTCTCCTTTGGTGGATCCATGGCTTCTCATGACTCCACCTTCTTTCTCAACAACACTCGGTTTAGTTTTCCCCACCTAGCTCTACTCTATTACAGGCCAAGACAGCTTCTTTATTCATTAACCAATAAAAGTAACACATAAAAGAAGGGCTTCCCACACTAATTGTTGACTAGTGTTACAGAGATTAGTAACAAAATAAATTAAATGAAGATTCTGCAAAAACTCACACACTTTTTTGGTCTTCCTAATTCTGTTTAATTTTTTTTTTTTTTAATTTTTCTTGAGTGTTTTTTCTAGAGTTCTCAGCCTGGTGGTTGTTACTGCTTTGAGGGTCAAACGACCCATTCACAGGGGTTTCCTAAGGCAATTAGAACTATCAGATAGTTGCATAAATATTCAGAGCAGTAGCAAAGTGCAGTTATGAGGTAGCAATGAAAATAATTTTACTGTTGGGAGTCACTACAACACGAGGAAGCATTAGGAAAGCTGAGAACCACTTTTCCAGAGCAATCTTTTGAAAGTGAAATCAGATTATTAGGTTATGAGTCTCTATATATACATATTCCCATTTCCTTTTTACATGTACTTCTTTGCATAAGGGAGCTGGTTTTCTCCTTTCTCCATGTGGGCCCCTGTGATCAAATGTGACAGTAGGTGACTTTACCCTATGTTTCTTCTTGCCAGACTGTTTGCAAATTTCTGATTCAAATTGTAAACTTCATCATGCAAACTAGTCTCTACATGTTTGGTCTCATGTCTTCTGACAATGTTTTCTGTTATATCATTTTTCTGTCTTTTTCTATCATATTTATTCCATGTTCAAATGTGTTACTTTTTTTTATTTCTCCAGAATATCATATTTGACATTTTCCCAAGAAATGTCTCCCTGATATTTTCTTACTCGTTGTTTTCAAAATTAATTTGCAGCAGCTATCCCTCACTGAGGATTTTGTTCTCACCCAAATATAATGCTCATTTTTCCTCTCAATTTTCCCATATCCTCTACCTTTTCCCACACTTTCTCCTTCTAGCACTCAAAAACTGAAAAAAAAGAAAAAAAAAGAAAGAAAGAAATGTAATGCCTAGGGAATGGTGCCAACTATAGTGGGCATATCTAAAAGAAAATACCTAATAAGAATACCTCATATATTATACACACACACACACACAAACTCACATACACACTCACAATTCTAATACTCAGGTGATTCTAACTCCAGTCAAGTTGAAAATTAGTGTTACATGTAACAACAAATATAAGCTTGGGACGACTTCCATAAAAATGAAAAAATATTCATTGTTTGTATAGTATATGCCAGGTAATATGCTAAGTTTCTGGAAAGAGCAGAAAGTTAAATATTACTCCATTTCACTTTTTTTAAAAAAATCTAATTTAAATTGTTTTATCTAATTTAAAAAATAATTGTCATGGTTGCAACTCAAAATACCATTTGCAACTTAAATTTGCAAAGACTAAAGTACCCCTTTTAATGTATTTAACCCTGGTGTGCAATAAGCAACAGTATTTCTAAAATTACATCAGCATTTTAATCCTTGTGTTAAAAGTCTCCAAAATTCTGTTCTTTAAAATATCAGTAACTTACTATTTTTTAAATTTCTTTACTTAATATTTGTTTAATTCCTTGAGAATTTCATATAATGTAATTTAACATATTCACCCCTCCCCCATTCTCACACAACTGTGCCACTCTACCCTCTCAGTTCTTCTCCCTCAACCTATCTGTTATAACTTCTTATTTCTCTTCCTCCTTTTTCTCCTCTTCCTCCTCTCCTTTCCTCCTTCCCTTTTTTTCCCTTGTCTCTTATATGTCATGGGGCCCATCCTATCATGTTAGTTGAACTACCAGGGGTCACACCATTAGATAAAATCTGCTTCTCTTTCGTTCTTGCTCTCCCAGGAGTAAAAGCCACTAGTTCATTGGCTAATGCTGTGATATCCTACCTGCCTCCCCTAGACCTTTGCTGGGATTCTGTGTGACTGAGTCTTCTGCAGGTCTTGTACCTGCTGTCAAATTCATACATATAAGTGACCTGTTGTTTCTGAAAAACATAATTTTTGTTTAGTTTTGTTTTCTGTCATCAGCTACCTCTGATTCTTACAGTGTTCTTACAACTCTCAGTTGAAGACCCCCGAGTCTTTGAGAAAGTTGTAATATGTATATCTCAAAATCTTATTTCTGTGACTGATTAATGCCACAACATCACTGGTTCTTCTAAACAATTGTTTTATTTGGCTAAAATCAAATTGTTGTTCAGCTATAGTTTATGTATCTCTTCTAAACTCATTGTTAGTGGAATACCATTCCTTGGCCCAGGGACTGAGGAAACAGTCTAGTACTCCTTGTTCACCTGCTCTTAGCATTCATTTTGTCTGTTTGTTTGGTTTTTGTTTTGTTGTTGCTGTTTTGTTTTGTTTCAAGACAGGATTTCTCTGTCTAGCACTAGCTGTCCTGGAACTCAGTCTATTGACTAGACTGTCTTTGAAATCAGAGATCTACTGGCCTCTGCCACCCAAATGTCGGGATTAAAGGCATGTGCTGCCACCACTATTGGCACATTAAAGAATATTCATAAAGGCGACCTAACATTCATTGTTGCACAGTCTTCTCCATTATTTTCTGTGTACTCCTTGAAGGCCAGAGTTTGATGATAACATCAAAACTGGTTGCTACTTGGAATTTTGCAAATGTTGAACTCATAACACATTAAATGTACACTTATTTCCAGACTAAAAAAAGCATTATTTTTGCCATCAATTCAAGTTTTTTATATGAGGGGCATCAGATTATACCTTATTATACTAATTAAATATTAGTTCCCTAAAGGAAAACCTGACAGTAAAATAAATATCCCTAAAATTGTTTTATAATACCTATCGCTCTGAGACTTAAAATAAGTTAATTTTGAAATTCACAAATGCCTGTTAGATTTTATTTTATTTTTCATCCGTAAGGCTTAATATGCATTTTTCCTCAAAAAAAATTTTTTTAAATTAAACTTAGTCTACCTCTATGAATGGTAGTTCATCAAACATTTGGGACTGAAGAAATTATTTAATTCCTGATTAAGTAAAGAGATATTTATAGCATTTTAGTATTTTTGAAATTCAATGCAAAAAGAAAAACTTGGTCACTAAATGTAGAATTTGAAAGAAGTAATCACGTTGCACTTAAAAATTCTACCTTGACTATTTTATCAGAAGGAACAAGAGAGAATAACAGCTTGTGGGGATCTTGTAGAAACCCATGAAGGAAGGCTTTTCAGCAGGCGTGTGTCGTGTGACAAGGGTACAGCATCCTGTCTAATCTTCATGTGCCATGTGAGAAGTTACAGCATCTTGCCTTCACCTTGACAGGTCTTCACCTGCAGGGAAATGGTATTCTTGTGTGCAGAACTTGCTTGTGCATTCTCCAGTTCCTAACGATGAAACAGGCCAAAGTCCCTGTGTGAAAACAGGATGAATATGACTGCCAGTCAATCACCAGAACAATTTAACCTCAATTTTAAAGGAACACATCAGCTATCATGATGCTGCACAAAGTAGAACTCTCCCCCTGGAAGACTTCCTACATTGTTAATAATCTAGTTTGCTACATATACCTTTCTGATGTAATTAAAATTTAAATAAAATAATATTTTCAATTTCAAGAGTTTTTGGTCATAGGATGCATGCTTTCTAACATTCTTGACAGTTTGAAAATAAGTGATTTAAGGACTTAATGAAGAAATAAGTAAGTAAATCAATTCTTATGATATTTACTAATTAAATGTTCCAGTAATTATGATAAAAAACTATTATTTCAAAAATAAATATATTTCGATTATACAGTTTATATTTAAGAATATAATAGCACAACAACATTTTAATACTTAATTGAATTTGTCATAATGTGCTATACAAATAAAGACATTTTAAATTTTTATTACTGGTAGTAGCAGGTTAGAAGATTGGGTATAGAGCTCATGATGAGGAGAGTACTAACATCAGTAACAAAATGCATTAGGAACTTTTCTTAAGACTATGAAGAACAAGAAAATGCAAAAAAAATTCAAAAGAAAAAGGAATTCAGAGAATCATATGAATTTTAAATCTACTTTTGCCTTGAAGGCACTTAAAGGTTTAAGAAACTTAAATAGTCTAGTAAGTAAGCTCTGACTGAAAGCAATCCTTGGATTAAGAGAAGCTGCGAAACAAAATAAAGCAAACAGACAAACAAACCATTAATAATAAAATAAAATAACGCATACCCCTAGCATGTTGAAACTCCAAAGAGTCGCCTCATAACAAGTCTGCAATGTAGTGCATCGTTTTGACAAACCTTGCTTGGCAATCTGCAATAGCATACACTGTCAAAGTGCTTTAAACTGGCCTAAATTGGTGTTGCTTACAGATGCTTGGCAGAAATGTGTGGTTTGCAAAGGGAAATAAACTTTAACTTTGGCGTTACATTACTGCTACATACAATATTTCAGTTTCAAATCTCATCACCCAGTCAAAGATAATTAAATACAAAAAAATACAAGAAACTAAGAATGCAAACTTTGGGAAAAATTGAAACAAAATAGAAAATAAACACCAGATATAAAAGGCTTCAGATATTAGTATAGCAAACAAAGCAACTTGGATAAACAAACAAAAATAAATAAATAAAAGCCCACCAAAACTGAAAGGTACATAACCTATTAGGGCAAGAATGGAGTTAACTGTAACTGTTCTTGGAAAGGAAATAAAAATATAATGGCCTAGTAACAGAACATTTCCATGATAGAAGCATGGGTAGAAAATTCTAAAGAAATTTTTTCCAAAATAGTAACAGTGCCAGCTAGCTAACATACCTTTCAAATGTGTTAAAAGTTCATCTTTTTTGCATCTTCTCAGGATTAACACTCTGCTTTAATTTGTCAATATAGAATAATTAGGGAGGTTTTCCATGTCTATGTTTCATTATCATTGTATATCAAACTCTATAGGATGTTTTTATGACATGAGCTCAATGTATTTTGAGGAGAAGTTAGGGTTTTTAATCTCTATTGGTGAAGCAAAAGCAATTTGAAATATCGCTAGCGAAAATAATTCTACTGCTAGAAAAATAAACTTCCATATGGGTTTCAATTGTAGATATTGTAGTTCTCTTATTTAAAAAAAAGATATACACTTGATTGCTAGGTAAACTCAATCATGGACTATAGCACAAAGAGTGAAAGGGGTATGTTTGGGTGTTGGGTATTGTCCATGGTGTGATTAGCTCTTTTCTTTTAATACTGCATTTCTTTCACTCTCTTGTTACACCTTTAAGTATCAAAGAACAAATTATAGGTGAAGCAGAATTTGATTACAATTCCGTTTTGTAAATATTGTACAACAAATAGATTAATGTGAACATAAAAGTCCAATGAAGTCAATGTTATTAACTCATAGAAGGCATAATTATAACCAGGCTGATTCTCACACAGGGCTTTCATTTGTTTTACCATATAAAAGAAATGTAAGACAATTAAGAGTTTCCAAATTGGCTTGTTGGGAGAAAACATACAAGGGAGTAATCTATTACCTACTAATGAAGTTACATTCTATAAAGGAGTTCCTCCAAGGAATTTCCTTTTGAAATAATATTTATGTACAGTTTAGCAGAGGTGAGAATTGATTGCTTATCTCAATTGCAAATTTTGCAAGTTCCCCAAAGAAGAAAGCACATAGATTGTTTGACTGAATTGTTGTGGGTGGTTTAAAATCATGACGAATATCAATGTAAAAATAGAAGCCATGTGGCTTCCTTTGACTTACTTGAAGGGAATATTGCTAATTTCTTTTTTTTTAAAAAATAGTCAGTAAAATTAGAGTTTACAAATTTACTTCTAAATTGGCAACGACAAAGGAAGAATTAAATTAATCAGTGTGTTATATTTATTAGTTCTTTAGTGTGCATTTTAACCCAGACTCTGAACACGAATACAGACTACATAGACAGGAGTTCTTGATAAGGAGTACTGTCAAGATGAATAAGATGAATTTGAAGATGGGCACAGAATAGTAGGAGCAGTTTACCCTGTGCTTATATGTGGATTTAGAACGCAACACAAAGTTATAGATAGTGTAGTGGCATTTCAATAGCAGTTTCATAAATAATACTTGTCTGAGGATCAGAAAAGTAAAACAACCACACTGACTAGCCTTATAGACCAGGCAGCAATAACACAAACCTTTAAACCCAGCAGACACACTAATTTGCCATAGAATACAAGTGGTAGTGGTACATGCCTTTAGTCCCAGCCCTAGAAAGTATTACAAAATGGGAAGGAGACAGCTCTCAGTCTCTTTCTGAGATTCCCCGAGGCAGGATCGCCATTTGGGACCGAGGTAGAGGTAAGAGCCAGTGGTTGACTGCTTTTCTTTTCACATCTTCATGTTGAATCCCAATTTGTCTCTCTGAGTTTGTATTAATTGTATTCAAGATGCAATGTATAGAACACAATTAACAGCCTTTTGCTGTCCAGAGTAGAATGAAATGTCATGTCAGACTTCAGAAACATAAAAAAATAATGATTGTTGAAGAATTATCATAGACAAAAATAGCATGTCACTCACTCTTGTAAATAAACTCTAGTGTGAACTTAATTCTTTGCAAAGGATAATTTGTTGTCATAAAATGTTTAGCTTATTAATGGAACAAAACCATGTAAACAAATAATCAAATAACTTTCCAATAATAAATGAGTGTTTTGAAAAAAAATTGGAAAAGTTTAGCTAAAGTGATAAATAGACTATGAGTCAGATGAATAGATGAGGAATAAAATATACTCTGTTTAAGATATTATGTACGATGTAGGACAAGGCAACATTGTAAACAATGCAAACCTTTAGTTTAAGATTTTGTAGGCCTAATCCAAGAATGGGTGGACACATTGCTTCATGCCTGTGGTGGGAGGACAAGCTTCCTTCCTCTTGGTCAGGAAGCAAAGAGTGAAAGAAAGGACCAAGGTCTCACAATTTCTGCAAGGGTTCTCCCTCACTGACCTAAAGCACCTAATGTAAAAGCCAAATAGCTAGTTTCTAACACCTCTGAATTCATACCTGCTGATAGAGTTTTGGTAGATGGAAGCTGGGATCAGGGGAATTATGGTACAACTTCCTCCGGCTTCCAAGGCATTATATGTGGGAAAGGCTAGTTTATCTCGGTAGGAGATCTCTATAGGTATGCAATCTCAGGCTGGGGTACAAACATCAGGGAAGACATATGAGTTCCTAGTATGTGCATACTAGGTCCCCATAAAAAAGTTTTGTCATTTCTTTTGATCCCGATGGGTAATGCCAGTTTCCCATGAGTCAATTGGTTTGGGGGACAAAACCGGTCTCGCTGAACATAATGGACAATGAGGACTACTGAGAACTGAAGAACAATGGCAATGGGTTCTTGATCCTATTGCACGTAATGGCTTTGTGGGAGCCCAGGTAGTTTGGATGCTCACCTTAATAGACCTGGATGGAGGTGGGTGGTCCTTGGACCTCCCACAGGGCAGAGAAACCTGCTTGCTCTTTGGGCTGAGGAGGAAGGAAGACTTGATTGGGGGAGGGGGAGGGAATGGGAGGTGGTGGCGGGGAAGAGGCAGAAATCTTTAATAATTAAATAAATTAATTAATAAAAAAAAGAATCACAAAAAAAAAAAAAAAAAAAGGTTGTGGCCAAGTGAAAATCTGTTCGTTCAGGACTTCACTCACGCAGCGCTTTCTCTACTCCATACAGGGGTTTGGATGTTGTAGGCCATGTAAAGGATATGGAATTTATTCAAAGTGCCATAGGATGTCAACAGGAGAGGTTTACGAGGTTTGGCGGCGTCTAATTTATAGCTTTAGTGAAAGAGATGTCCCAGTTACATTGTGTTTTATAGATTGCTGTCATCTGAGAAGGTAGTGTACAAAAATTGAAATGAGGAGACAAGTCAGAGGACATGGCAATATTTCAGACAAGTGGCCTGCATAATTATAGTAGAACTAAAGATAAAGACAAGGAGACAATTAGAACTATTCTGGCAGGAAAATAACAACTCTACCTCCACTTTCCCCAGACAACAACAATAGCAACAAATAAAATTTGTTGTTAAGTTGAAGAGAGGCAGATAAAGGTAATGGATTACTAAAGCAGCTAACCAGGACTTTTGGTGTGAAACCGTGTGAGAAATGCATCATTAAACAGTTTAAGAAACTTTTTTTTTTTTTTTTTTTTTTTTTTGCTGTGTACAAGGAGTTTTCATATCCACTCTGGGGATGTTAGTTTTGAGATTTATATGAAGGAAGAAAGCCTTAAAAAACAGAGTAAATGTTCCAGGAAGAAACTTAAGGGTCATCAGCATCCATAAGGACAGAAAACAGAGAAAGATGGGTCAAGACTCAAAGAACAGGATTTAGGGACTTCAACATGAAGCTGTCAAGGTCATTAGGAAAGTGCTTACAAACACAGTAAAAGAATTGTGTTCTTGAAACTGAGAAATGTGATGGATTTCAGAGACCAGCTAGTTCTGGTTAAAAAAAAAAGAAAAGAAAAGTTGTTGAAAAGCAAATTTCAACCTAGTTATGAAACATAACTATTATGAATTTGCTGGAGATAATGATCAGAAAAAAAAACTCACGTTTTCTTAAAGTAGAGAAAAAGAAGTTCGATCACAGAGCTGCGAGGAGTGGATAGAAGTTGAGAAGGTATACGAGGTCGATTTATTCCATTATGTATATTATATTTTAACAGGTAAATAAAAATACGGAGTCAGAGTTGTGGGCCTAAGAAATTTGTTTTTCAAAACATTAAAAAAAAAAAAACATTAAAAAGCAAGGCAAAGTTTTGTGCTCTAAGAGTTTTCTAAGAGAAGAGAATTTCAGTTTAGGGGAGAAAGGTCGGTGAACAATTGGTGAGACATCTTGACACTAAAGCAGTTGAAATTCGTGGCAATTTTTAAGTAATAAAAAGGAGGTAAAAATTTGAAGGCAGCTTGAGGGAAAATTAACGACAAGGTTGCAGGTGCAAGAAGGTTATAAATTAAGGATCCTAGAGAATTCTCAAAGAGCTGGAAGCAAGTTCATCATCTGGAAAGGATTCAGCATATTGATTGAAAACAGAGGGCTGTGGCAGGTGATGAGAAGTGGTTCGTGAGTTTATTATTTTAGAATAAAAGCATAAGCTTTCTACAGAAATGTTTTCCAACTGACAAAACAGATTATCTTCTTTTTGCTTTGGTATTAGGTATTTAACTAAAGATTTCATCTTGAGTGATCATATCTGCTTATATGGCGTTCATTTCCATATAGCCACTTGTCTGCAATAGTCTTTGCTGGGTCCTTATCATATTGGAATTCCTCTGACTGAGGAAGATCAAAACTCAGTGGCATGTAAGTTAAGTATTGTTTCAAGGGAAGATTTATTTAATAAAGAAAACCTAAACCAGACAGAAGAGAAAATACAGAGGTTTTGATGAATTGTGAGCAAGTGTAAGAATTAAGACCGTGAGATTGCAGATATTGGATAAGATGCGGAGTGTTAGCTGTGTTTGAATTAGTGGAAACCGGTTGGCTTGGGAGTGCATGACAAAGAAGGTTATAAGGTCAGCTGAGATATAGGTAAAGAAACGAGTGAAACAGACGGTGTATTTGTAAAAATATTGGTTCAGAATATGGTAGAACCCCAGGACCTAACTTCAGTATGAAAATTGATATATTGAGTAGTCTTAATTTTGGAACTCAAGATAAAATATTTGTAATCTTAGCCCTCAGTTTATTTTATTGAATTTGGAAAAGCCATTTTGAATCTTCCCTATTAAGGAACATTCACGCTTTTTCTTTTTCTTTTTTGGTATGATACATATAGTGTATATTATCTCCATTCAATCTCCACAAAGTGTTCTTTAGTTATTGAATGTCAATTTAGCATGAAAGTGGTTAGATACTGAAATGTATATGGAAATGAGGTTAAAGCAGCTTTGCAAGGCCATCAATAGGCTCCTGCATGGCATCCCACATCACCCACAAATACGGGCTGTTTGCAGCTTTTGGTGTTTTTCTGTGGCGCTGAGCCATGTGTCTGGATATGCTCGCTCTGACATAGCACTTAAATATTACCACTGGTTAGATCTCTTTCCAATCCTCGTTGACAAGTCACTATCCCCACACCAAATCATATATTAAAGCTTACTTTTTCTAGTTTGTTTTTGCATTTTGTCTCATTCCTCATATCTGGCCACTTATGTCCCTATTTCTATGATTCACCAATATTTCTTCATCTCTATGTTTTCTTGTGTAGGTCTAACTGTATTAAGATTAATAATATATGCCTTTTTGTATTTTACTCAGTCGTGTTAGTTAAAACACTCATTGCCTCATAATTTTTAAGTGCCAAACTATCTCTTATGTGAGCATGACAGTAAGCATGTCAATAGCAACTCTCTGACACTGGTTGAACAATGAAAGGAATATTTTCTTATGAAATAGATATGTATAACATGTTGATAACTGCATTAGTAAACACCTCATATCACATCTTTATGTGCTGAAAGCCATTGTGGGACTGTGTTATCCAGTAGTTTGTTTCTCTATTTGTGTTACGTTTTCAGAGTAATCATGAATACTGCATAGTACAGTAGGCCTCCACGAACTTACAAGTGTTTGGTTCATTATAAAGTCCTTTAGATTTCAACTATCTCTTTTGATCTTATTAATCATTTTACAATAGAGGGCTTGTATATCTATATATGTGAGTTCAAGGAAATACTTCATGTGCGTACACATGAGTTTATATGTGTGTTTGTGTACATGTTTGTGTGTTGGTTTATAAGTATACAGGTCTATCTTCATTTTATAAGACTGTTCCAAATGAAGACAGTAACTATCAAAATTTGTACCAAATTAATTGATAATTTTTAAATTGATTCCAACAATTTGTATTCACTAGTCCATATATGATGTTTTGTCTCAGTGCATAGACCCTTGCCAAAACTTAAAATTATTCTTGGAGGATTCCTTGTATCTAGACCTGTAAGCCAAATAAACTTCTATCTTTAAAAAGTTACTAAACCTATGATATTATGCTGGAAGAAAAGAAGATGAAGTACAACCCCCAAATGACATATCATTGCTCCAAAATTTTGGCAACAGTGAACACTCTCAGATATACAGCATTTTTGAAACTCCTGAGTTTTAATTATTTTTACTAGTTAATTTGTACATTTTCGATTGTCACTATTCTTTATGTTTTCTTTTCTATGTTATATCCCATTTAGTAATGTTCTAATCAATATAACCCCTTGCTTTTCATTGTCTTATTCAGAAGAATATATAAAGAATAAATAGGTACTCGGTTCCTCTACAGTCTCAGTAAATGACTTGAATTAGAATCATTTAAAGATGGTCTTCACCAACTCTTATCATTCAATAGTCCTATATTTAAGTATTTCAGTGCTGCAAAATGTATTTTAATATTTAA
Source organism: Chionomys nivalis (assembly GCF_950005125.1). Classification (NCBI taxonomy): domain Eukaryota; kingdom Metazoa; phylum Chordata; class Mammalia; order Rodentia; family Cricetidae; genus Chionomys; species Chionomys nivalis. The sequence goes on along the minus strand of NC_080097.1, from coordinate 30,981,231 downwards.
TGCCACGTACCTGAAAGATCTGTGACCTTTTGTTATAAATGCTTCAAAAAATTCTAAACTTGGGTGTTACAAAGTAACATTTTCATCTAAAATTATGGGAAATTTCACCTTAATTTTATCAGTTAGAGTAGATTCTTGTGAGTAAGTTAAACACAGAACTTTTCCCTGCTCTTAAGGAAACAGTGAGCCAATTTTGTAAACCCAGTTCTGCCTTGAAAACATTTGCTCACCTGTGCCATATGCCTTCATCCCTTACTTTCTTCACGGAAACCTGAATGGGACTTTTTTAAAGAATTCCGATGTGGTCTTTTTATAGAAGGAAGAGGGGCAAACTGTAAAGACTTCACCCACTCTCAGTGCAGGCACATTTCCATCCTAGTCCCACTGGCTAGCCTTTGCTTTCCAAATTAAACACCACAGAAGCGTTTGTCATTCTCTCAGGCTTTCTTCAGAGTGAGCCATCTTCATTTCTGCATGCGTCCTCTGGCCTTCTGCGGATGTGCTGTTCAATAAGTAAAATGTGGCTGATTCTCTAGTCTACAGGCCTCTCAGGCCATTATCATGATAAAAGGCTATCTACTTTTCTTGGGGGTTTGTTGCTTTAATGGTTTCCCTGTAGCTGACACTTCAGATCCCTTCATCCCAGTTTAGATTAGGCACTAATAACTAGGAATTTAAAAATTGGGCAACAGACTTATGACAAAGTTTTTATTCTCTTAAATGATTTATGCAATTCAATATTTTGGAACTAAGAAACTATTCATGGCAAAACGGCATAGAATTTAAAGTTGTCTACCACCAGGTAATAATCATCAATTGATTAAAAAATACTGAGACAAATAATTAACACTTATTTCATTAAAAATTTGTGCCCGTGCAGGGAAATGATGGCACATGCCTTTAATCCCAGAATTCAGGAGGCAGAGACAGGCAGACCTCTGTGAGTTTGAGGCCAGCCTGGTCTACAGAGCAAGTTCCAGGGTAGGCTCCAAAGTTACAGAGAAACCCTTCTAGAAACCTTCCACCAAAGTGTCCATAGTTAAAAATATTTTCACTTTATAATGTTTAATGATCATCTGTTAAAAGTTTAAAGTGTTTTTGTTTTCTTATAGTTAATTTGAAATGTAACTCAAGAGAAAAAAAATCATAAAATTTGTCTTGCAGGGGAAATAAGTGAAGTCTCATTTAATATGTATAGCTTTGTGTGGACTCTGAAGTTTTGTCAAGGAAAAGCTTTTATAATATGCAATCTTAAAATATAATTCTGTGCAAATATTGATATAATATAAATATTAGGAAAAGAGAAATGATAGAAAGTGAGCAATGCATCCATTTTTAAATTGCACAGAAGTAATATCAAGTGTCTGTAGTATAGTCATATTATTGGCCTAGAACTACTAACAATGTAAGAATAATACTTTAAAGCATGGACGCCACACATAGAATAAATCATTTTGCAGGTATATTTGCGAATGAGATAAATATTGTAGGCATCAGGTTAAAACTATGTGATCATGCACCAAGGAGATGGCTCAACAGGTAGAGTGCTTACTATATAATCATGAGGTCCAGAGTTCGAATCCTCATTGCCCATTGAATGCCAGGTGAACATGGTGGCCCATCCGCAATTCCAGGACACAGGAGGTAGAGATGGATACTAGTTCAGCCTAATCAGAACATCTGACTACTGCAGAGATAACCTTTATTATTATGTCAAGTGGAGCAATTTAGTAAGACAATTGACATAACCTCTGGAATTCACACACACACACATATACATGTACACACACAAACACATGAACATGTACAAATTCACGTTAAATATACATTGAAAAATATGATATGACACATTGTTTTTTTTTTCAAGGTTTCTTCTTTTTTTTTATTAATTAATTTATTTAATTATTAAAGATTTCTGCCTCTTCCCGCCACCACCTCCCATTCCCTCCCCCTCCCCCAATCAAGTCTTCCTTCCTCCTCAGCCAAAGAGCAAGCAGGTTTCTCTGCCCTGTAGAAATGGGTGACACATTGTTTTTGAAAATTATTTTAAGTATATGAGACCAGAAATATTTTTTGAGCATATATGTTTAAGATCATGTTGTCCAAAGCTCACATAGAAAACCTCAGATGTTGCAAGCTTGGCCAGGCATATCGTCTTTGAGAAAATAAAACTTAAGAAAAGAGATATAGCTTTTGCTAATTCCTTTTAAAGTACTCAAAAGAAGATGAAGGGTTATTTTCGGAAACTGGAAAAAATTGAATACAGAACTTCTGAGATAGCTTTTAAAAATTAAGAACAAACTCCAAACTCTTCTACTTTAGAATAATCCCCTCAGGGTAATCCATCCATACACTGAACACTTAGGAGAATGCAGTGCAGAAATAATGGACCTGGAAGGCTTGGGACACTCTCATTGTCAATCAAAGTTCTGACAGAAAACAGATGTTGTATTCAAATAGGAGACTGAAGAGAATTTAATTCAGAGATACTTTTCAGTAGGTAGCCAAGGTTAAAGGAGTAGGAAATGATGAGGCAGCAAAGTTGGAAGGGTCAGCCAGCCACAGTCTGTACCAGAGTCCACAGGGAGAACTGTAGGTAGAAAAGAGGGGTTGTTTTCCAACAATTACAGTTTTAGGCAGAAACACACAGTCAAGGTTAAGCCTCAGTCAACAATGATATAAACAGAAAATAAATACGAGGATCCTGTTCCTTCTTTCTCTAATCTCCCATCACTGTCCTTAGTATCCAAGCCAGGGAACAAGGGATCCTGGTGATATTGTCTGGCAGGATTAGCCCCCTTAGGTGACTGTTGGCTGATTAAATGAATGAATAGTGGGGAAAAGAGAAGATATACAGCACCCATCCTATAAAAAGTCAGTTCTCTGTTTTCAATGAGTTAGACAGTTGTCCAAAAATCTAGATGATCTCCTATATTGGTCACACTATTAACACAGCTGATATTATTTAGCTTTCAAATGTGCTATGTGCGTAGGAAGAGATGATAAGAAAATGACACATTTTAAACATACATGCTTGTCTATAAGCCCTTTTCGGCAAGAGTTCTTTGTTTTGTAGATGAATACATTTTTCATTCAAAAACTGATTGAAATAAAGAATGTGCCAAATACCCATTTATAAATTTTATTTAATCAAGAATGATGTTTAGCACCGGGGAGAAAGCTCAGATCATAATGTGTTTTCCTTGTAAGTGGGAGGATCTGAATTCAGTTCCCAGAACTCAGTTGGATAGCCAGGTTTGGTGGAACATGATTCCAATCCCAGCACTTGAATGACAGAAGCAGATACTAAGGCATGCTGGCCTGCCAGCTTAGCTTACTCACAGAGCCCGGAGCCACTGGGTCACATTAAGGTTTAAAGTGTCTAGGGACCACATTTGAGAAAAGACAAATTAACTGAATATTATTGCAACAAATTAAATCAAAATCAGTATACAGATAGTTTGCATTCTACTTTACTTTGTTAGCAAAAGCAAGCATGGGCCAGGTGAGAGGGCTCGGAGGTTAAAATCAACTGATACAAAGTCTAACAACCTGAGGTTAAGTTTGATCCTGGGAACCCATATAGTGGATATATAGAACTTACTTGATATGTTTACTTTGACTTTCGCTTATAAGCCAGGGAATACACACACACACACACACACACACACACACCATGAAATGTCTGAGCCTGACAGCAAATAATAACTGCCTAATTTTGATTTCTTTTCTGTCCTCAGACTTTGAACTTAATTAAATCTTTCTTCATAAAAATACAGTGACTCATGCCTTTTGAGGTAGTTTTACATAAAGACTACGACTATAAAAGAATAAATTCCTTATCAGGAGCTAGAGAGATGATGGTAGGTAAAGGTACTTGTTGCCCAAGGCTGATTGACCTGCATTTGTTTGAAGAAAACCATAGTGAGAGGAGACAATCTGTTAGTGAATGTTGCGCTCTGATCCACAAACCCCACACACAACATATGAGCTCTAGCACATACATGCCCTCCCTGCAATTAAAACATATAGCTTCTATAAAAATATTATGAATTTGTTGTGCAATCTAGTGAAGGATTCTTAAGTTCATAAGTAGACTGTGTTCTTGTATAGGCACTGTAAATTCACGAGCACTACCGAGGCTTTTATCCCCCCTAAGGCACCACTATTACAGTGAGAGGTGCCTGGGATCCTGGCATTAAGAGTTTATTCATTTAGATTAAGATTCTCTTGCAATTACAATTGGCAGTGTAAGCTAATGTTTCATTTTCATGTCGTCTTAAAATATTTTATAGGAGATGTTGCTTGCTGCAGACCGCAATAATAAAGAAACAAGTGATCTCATGCAAGGGAGGCAGACCCCGGCTGAAGGACAAAGACAATTGCCGGCACAACAAGGGCTGTGTGATGAATGGTAATGGACAGCAGACTTCCTCTACAATACAGTTTTCAACAAAATCAATTCTTGTTGGAGCAATGAGTGAAATGATGACACTTTGAAATCCATGGCTTGCCAAGTACTGTCAAGTGTATTATTACCGCCAGCCTAATATCTGAGCATATTCACCCCCAGGCATCAACTAATCTTTGCTTAAATGTACTATAGTCAATTCTGGCTATGCAAAAGGGAGTGAAGAGACACAGGAAATGGTCTCAGTAAATTAAACTGAATTGTCACCCACACTTAGCCTCTGCCATGGCGTCATGATTCATATTGTCATGGCAACAAATATTTTAAAGGGAGCAAGGATCAAACTGATATCCATCCCTCTTTATTTTGATTAACCAGGAGATACTGTAGAAGAAAAAATGTGAAATTTGATACAGTTTTAATTCCCACATTAGGGTTTCATAATTTTTCTTAGAGGTTTGCATCTTTCTGATGCAGTCAGTTTTAGCAACAGTAAAACTTTTTTTTTCTCTTAATACATCCTGTAATAGGAAAGCGATTTGTCCAGATTTAAAAAAACAAAAATAATATGACCAATTTCTCTGACCTCAGAAAATTCACTATCTATTATGAACAACTTTTATTTGTTCGGGTAATTATAATACAATACACATTCTAAAATCTATACAGAAATTTCTAAGAAAGCAAATCAGGGCATATTGTTAATCTTGTTTGCAAATTTAAAGAGGACTAAAAAAGATAAGAGCTTTTTAGAACTGCTTTTTCACTGTTTCGTTCAAATAATTTTAGTAGAGTATCGGTGAAGTTTTATGCTTCTTCATAAATAAAGTGTTACTAAAAAGCTAAGTTAATTGCATCACTAACAACAACAACAAAAACAAAACTCAGATCTTTGCACACATCATGAATACACTAAACAGTGAGGTGTGTGGCAAATTTCAGGTATAAGTTCAATCATTTTTCTGCAGCCCTCCAGAAGTTGTATTATATGAAGAGTAGAAATGAGAATATTCTTGTAAGCATTCAGATAAAAGAGCACCTGTGATGTGCTGGCAATCAAAGCAAACAAGCAAATCTGATGACTTCAAGTTTGGGAAGCCTTGGAAGTAAGTCAAAGACTGTCTTTGTTGGCCTAAGACTTTTTGACTAAGAAAACTGCCTATAAGGACGTAGCCATAAAAACATACAAGCTTCTAAATCTGTTTTGTCCTTAATACAAAACAAACAAAAGTGACTGCCTTGTCCTAGTCTTCTTAATGATAAATGATTGGTCATTTGAACACAAGCCTTCTTTACATTAAAAACTTTGTGACTGGAAGTCAGTTTGTGCATAAACACATCAGACAGAGTATTGGCAGATGCCAACCAGTGTAATAGTTCAAAACAATTGTTTGTTCTGTAAATCTTCTGAAGGTCTTTTAGGTTTTTTTTTTCTAATTTGAGAAAAAAAATCCATTTTAGTCAACTATGTTATACACTGCATAAAATGCATGCTTTACTCAAATTCCAAAAAGATTTTGAAAATTGCTTTTTTAACCAAGTTCAACACAATGTTGACTTCATTTCTCTCACCTTATTTCTCTGAAATTTAGGTCTCTCATACATTTTCTTGTTTATAATCTCCTTAATGTGTACACACTCCCATCCCACACTCACACAATCTTTATTTTTATCTTTTTTGCTGAGTTTCTGGAAGAGTTTCATTACTAGTTTTTATAATACCACAAGATTCCATTGCTTGGTATATTATTTCTTTTTGAGATTAATGTGGGAAATTTGGGGGGGATAATCAGAGGGGGATGCTGATCAAAGATTAGAAACTTCTAGTTATATATGATCAAGCCAAGAGAATCCAATATACAATTAATGGTATGATGGCTGTGTCAGTTATCTTTATTATAACACTGTATTCATAAGTCAAACATCATGTTGTATACCCTGAATATGTAAGGTCGTCAACTGACAAGTATTAAAAATTAAGAAGTCTCTTCTCCTTGTTCTAGTCACAGAAGCAAAACATCATGGAGTTCCAGTGATATGCTCCTCTTGAAACAGGATGACGAACTTATCTTAAAGGTATAGATGTGAGTCTTCTGGATCATATAACTTCTAAGGTATTATGGCATTAATAGTCTACTGTACAAAAACATGTACAAAAAAGAGAAACTCTCTTATCCTGAAACAACTCTCCTTGATTCAGTTTCAATATAGCAAAAATCTTCCTTCTTCTTAATTCCCATCTCAGACCTCTGGAAGAACTATAAAGGTTTAGAGATCTCTATGTCTGACATCACATCATTCAAGTCTACTGTAGCAAGACAAGAAAAATAGTAACATAAAATGAAAAAAGACAGAGTTATAAATGGAAAATATAAACAATCAGAATCCTCAGGAAAAAAATAAAGGGAATTAAAGAAGCTTTAGGAGTCAAAATGAGGAAATGGTTTTATGTGATCTAATTCTGTAAGATACATAAAGAAAAACTTTCTAAGATTTATAGTGCTGAATAAACTTTTTTCATGAACCCAATTTTACAATGTATTCAGGCATTGCTAAATTTTGCAGACTCCACAAGAATCTTTGCAGAATTTCAGTAAATATGTCACTTAAATAATTACTTCATGTATAGTACACACGTCATCATATTCATTTGCCATTTTCATGGTGGCTTGTCTTTTCTACATTTTATTATTCATTTATGATAGCTATTACAGGCCTTTCAGATTCCATCTTGCTCTCTAGAGGAGTATTTATGACTGTTATAGGGCTCTTATGAGAAGACCCAAAGATAGTTAGTGAAGAAACTCTGTGAAATACTATATTAATACAGGGATAGGCTGGCACTAAAAAATCTCAAGTTGTTTCAGAGTCCCCCTTGATGAAGATTAAAAGACAAGCTGTGCCTGGTGAGGTTTCCTTCCCACCCAAGAGAACTGGGTTATTTTTGACAAGGAAGTTTAAAAGCATAAATTATCACATTTCTGCTCATAGCGCTCTTTTGGAAAGGTCACCAGACGGAAGTAAGACGTGGTTTCGAATGTGCAGTCTATACTAACAGGTTTGTGAACACTGTTTACAAACCCTTTGCAGACATGCCTGCAGAATGTTCCAGTGTAAAAATGTGAAAAACAATATCGCTCCCAAGTCAAAAGAAAAAAACAAAATTCAATTAGTATCACATGTTTTTCTTAGAACATTTAGAATGTAGAGACCTCAGTATATGTGCACCACATGTTTTATTTACTCCTGCATCCTCAGCAGCTAGTAGAGTGCCTGGCACATATCAAGACTTCAATCAATACTTGACCAATGACTACATGAAGTTTGCTAAAGTTTCTTATTGATTTACAAGTAGTTATCATTTTTTTCTCTACAAAGTGCATTATTTTATTTTTCTGGCCGAAAAAATAAATGTTCAAGTATGAGATTCTCAAAATATTTTAAGAGTGAATTTTTTTCTCAGTATACAGTGGTATATGTTTTAATCTCCAGAAATGATTTACAATAACTTCTGATAATTTAATTTGTATTGCTTGACTTTTTCTGGGAAGATTTAAAGAAATGTCTGTATGCCTTAGATAGTGAAAGCAGTACAAGACAAATGTTAGAATTACACTTTTCCAGCACAGGTGCACCAACTAAAAAGTGTATTGGAGTTACTATCAGAATCATGAACAATTCAAGAACCATAAATGGCATATATGAACCATAAATGGTATATATGAAGCTACACCTGTGAATTCTCACTTTGCTGATTATTTACCTCCTTTAGAATCTTTGGGAGCATCTACTAAAGGATTATTTTATTTTATATTTTATTGCATTTTATTATATGTATAAGTTTTTTGTTTTCATGTATGTACATACAATGTGTGCTGTACTGGTGTCCAAGAAGGTCAAAAGGCATTGAATTCCTGGTAACTGATGATTGTGAACTGCTTTATGGGTGCTGGGAATTGAATTTGAAGAGCAGAGGGTATACTCTTAACTGCTAAGCCCGCACTATAGGATTCTTGAGTAGTCTTTTAAACACCAGGAACCTTCTGAATGTCTTCAATCTTGTGACCCTCTTGCCTTCTGTGTCCCTTCATGCAGGGTTGTTAACAGACCTGATATTACTAAAGTTTCTGTGGGTGATCATAACTCCTGAGATTCAAAACAGTAGTGGCCATGTTCAACCTGAAGGTAACAGGTTAAACACCTTTAATGTAACTAAAATAATTAAACATGTTATTTTACTCACACATTAATAAAGTTATGCTTTTGAAATAATATATTCTCATAATGTTAGTAACTGTTTATAAGACTTGAATTTAGAAATGAACTTAATTCTAGGACTTTGCTTTGCAGAATTATTAATAACAAGTAGAATGCATATTTTATCAAACAAATTGAAACAACCTATAGGGAACATCAATAAACATAGGAGGTAAATTTCAATTTTCACTAAAGTAATAACATTTGCCTACTGTTTTCTAATCTGACATTTTTATTTTAAGCAGTTACAAATATGAGATAAGCCTGCATCAGGATAACTGAGTTTTATACAGAACTTGATGCTAAAGTAAAATGGATCACATTGTCACCAAAAGAATGACAATTACTACTGACTACTTTACAAACAGCTCTTGAATAATTCAAATATAAAAAGAAGCAAACAAGGAGAAAAGCACATTGTATGTAAGAAAAAGATGAACTATCAAAAAACAAAAAAAGTCTGTTGTGACTACTTACAAGAAATGTCAGAAATGTAACCTGAGTCAGGCTGGGGAGCACAGAGGTGAACTGCAGAATTTCACCTCTTCCTCCTCTCTTTCAAATCCACCCTCTCGCTCTCGTCCCAAAATTGCTACCAGACAACTGCTGCATTCTCCTTTGCTCTCCCATTCCCATATCCTCAGTGGATCACACAAATCTTCTCCTCCAAATATCCATCCCTCTTCTCATCACTTTATCCCAGACCCAAATTCCAGAAGTAATTCCATGGCCAGGATTAGGTGGTCTTTACTGCAGAAGATATTCTTCCCTCTCTCTTTTCCTCCAGGTTCATTCTGTAGCAGGCCACCTACTGTGGTCTCCTCTGCCTCTTTATCTCCATCTCCAGGGCAAGACATTTCCTCCAAAATTCTTTCTCAGTTATTTAGTTATTTCAGCCCTGCTCCCCTCCAGTCTCCAGCAGAAACTCCCAGGGAACCTACTTTTCAGGCTTGCCAGAGAAGCAAGTAAGCCAGCCTTGCAAGTAGCAGAGCTTCAGTTCTGTGCTTTCCCTCCCTTCCTCCATATCCTATCGCCCAGTCCTATGCCCAGCTCTGTAACAGAACACCTATTGTGGCATCTTCTCACCCTCTGCCTGAATTCCCAGTGAATTAAGCAAAGCCTTGTAAATCACTCTGCTCTCTTCCCTTCTGCAGACTTAGCAGCATCCTTCCCCACAGTCTGTCCACATTCCTAATTATCAGCTCTTAATATCTAGAAACATGTTTTCCTGGGAAGTGCAAAGGCCTCACCTAACAAGATTGCAAAAGAAATGACAGGTGGAATGGTAAAAATAAAATGGCACTGTTCCCTGAGTAGCCTGCAGGCCACGAGGGGCAGCAGGTACTAGGCTGGGAGCCTTGTAGCAGGTAAGAAACAGAGACGGATAGACATGCACTGCAGAGTGCGGTTGGATATTTATTTAGTGGGTAATGGAGAAGAAAGTGGGTAAGGGGAGAAGGGAGATGAGCAGAGAGGCAGAGATGGAGAGAGAGAGAAAGAAAAACAGAGAGGGGGAAGAGAGGAGCCAAGGCAGCAGCTATCTCTTTGGGAAAGAGACTGTAAAGGAAGGGTCTCAGACTTCAGGCAGGAAGGAAAATCTGCTTGCCGCAGTGGTGAACAGGGGTGGGGGTGAGGTTGGAGGGTTAGGGTGGGGAAATAGGATGGGGGTAAGGTGGGGGGCAGGGCTTATCTCTTAAAGGGACAGGGCAGACCATTATAACAGGCATCAAATGACTGCTATTTCCTCCAAAAACCAGAGAGGACAACAAAAACTTAGGCACAAAACACACAAACAGTAAAGATAAGACCAGAGAGCAGCACCTAGAATTATAATCTTCCCAAACCCAGATGTCTAGATGCAAGTATAAAAACGAAATCAGTAATAGCCAGGACAATATGTCTGCATTAGGACCCAGCATCTATCACAGTAGGACCTGGGAACTGTAACATTGCTGACACATAAAACAAACACCAATTGTCACTTTGTTTTTATGACTAAGATAGAGGTCCTTAAAGAGGGAATGCAGAAATCTCTTAAAGAAATCTATGAAAGCATAAAAAACAGTGGAAGAAAATGAATGAAATACTTCAAGAACTGAAAGTAAAAACACAATCAACAAAAACACAAATTGAGAAAAATCTAGAAATGAAAATTTGGAACTTGTACAGGAACCTGAGTGGCAAGCCTTGCCAACAGAATAAACGAAATGGAAGATGGAATTTCAGATATTGAAGACAAGACAGTAGAAATTGATAACTCGATAAAAAAATGTTAAATCTAAGGGAAAAAATCCTGGCACAAAATGTCCAGTAGACCTGTGAGACACTATAAAAAGATCAAATCTAAAAATTGTAGGACTAAATGAATAAGAAAAAATCCAGAAAATATAATAAAGTTATAGAAGAAAATTTTCTTTATCTAAAAAAAAGCAATACTTATATGGGTAAAAGAAGCATACAGAACACCAAACAGATTAGACAAGCAAAGAAAGTCCCCTTGGTTCATGTTAACTCCCAGTCTATGAAAGCCCCAAAAGACCAGGTTAACTGATCATCACTCACTGATGGGTGACTTTAATTCCCTATCTGTATCAATAAATACAAAACATAAATAATAAATGCTGAATCTAATACAAAGTCAAGCCAGACAGAAGCTCATCAAAGAAGAGATAAGAGAAAGTAGGCCAAAACCTCAACCCTGGACATGATGATGTTTGGAGCTAATAATAGTGAAAAGAGGAACATCAGTTTTCTTCAATGCAATGATACTGGGTATATCAGTCCTACTCTGGATCAAGTCCCGTAGTTAGCTAGCACAAACTGGACTCCGTGTTTTTGTTTGTTTTTGGGGGGTCTCTCCCTCTGTCCCCGCCATGTGTGGACGTCCCCATGTGTGTTTGGTTTGATTGGGTTTGCTTTTTTGTATTAGTAATTAAATTTATTTATTTATTCCAACCAAAGTTATTCCTCCCTTCACTTCTTTCATTTCCTTCCCCAACATGCAGACCCCTCCCAATCCACTCCTCCTTTGGTTTCTGTTCAGAAAGGGGCAGGCCTCCCATGAGTGTCAACAAAGCATGGCATATGAAGTTGAGGTAGGATTAAACTCCTTTCTTTGTATTCTATGTATTAAGGGTGGGAAAGGCAACCTAGTAAAAGGAATAGGTTCCTGGAAGACGGCTAAAGCATTAGGAATAGGCCGTACTTTCACCATTAGGAGGCCCTCTACATATATGTAGCCTGATACACAATGGTCACAAATATGTAGAGGGCCTCACTTGGTCCCATGCAGATTCCTTAGCTGTCAATCCAGAGTCTGTGAGATTCCGTGAGCCCTGGTTATTTGTTTCTGTGGATTCTCTTGTGATAACCTTGACCCTCCTGTCTCACGCAATCTTTCCTCCCTCTCTTCAAGAAGCTCAGCCCACTGCTTAGGGGTAAATTTCTGCATCTGTTTCCTTGGTCACTGGATGAAGGATCTTTCATGACAATTGGGGTAATTACCAATCTGATTAGAGAAGATGGCCAGTTCAGGCTGCCTATCCGCTATTACTAGGAGTCTTAGATAGGATCAGGTTTAGGGTTTTTTAAAAAGAGCAGAAGAACATGAAGTTGAATATTGAGGGTAAGATTCGAAAGGAGTTGTGATAGTAGAAAGGTTAGGGTCAAAATATGCATTACATAGGATTTTTAAAGACTGAAAAAGAGAAATAAAACAATGTGGTGTCTACGTGCAAAAAGAAGTGATATAGCTTAATGTATAAGGGTTGCTGACTTATTCCAACACTTCAGTTATTGGCTATGATATCTTAGACATGACATTTATAAATGAATAATTTTGAAATAAGTTCCAATTTAACGGAACATTTACAATCATTTTGCCATTGTGTAAGTTCCAAATACATATAAGACATTGTCTCAGTATGGGTGGGAGGACTGGGAGTGAGGGGTGAAGGATAGCCAAGTAGAAGCTGGTGCCACTACAGTAATACACGAGGAAGAGGTAGGAAAGATAGAAAAATGGAATAGGGCATGTGCTATGGAGAAAAGCAGATCTGGAGACCAGATGGCAGTGATAGGTGAGAGACAGGGCTGAGATCAACATGCTGTCATTGCCAAGTAGGTATAAAACAGCCTAGAGCTTATGCAGGCACAGACTTAGCCCTTAGCTTGCTGCCCAGGCATTGGATCCCCATGGCTCTAGGCGATGATGAAGACCAGAGATAAAGGAAGGTTCACTGTCTAGAAGCTGTGTTGCTACAGCGTCCATGTTGATTCCCCAGGCTGTGATGAAGCCTGACATCCACGTACGCATCTGTGCCACTGCCTGATGTCTTGGTGGTATCCTTGAGCTGCCTCAGGGTGCCATGTTCACATAAATGACATGCATAACCACCTAAGGCCATGCCAGTGATTCTGATAAAGAAAGGGGCAGAGAAACCACAGAGAAACCCTGTCTCGAAAAACCAAAAAAAAAAAAAAAAAAAAAAAAAAGAAAGGGGCAGAGTTGATGTCTACAGCCCAAGTTAGCGTCGACGCCCATGTGGATACTCATAGTTCACAGCTGCCTGAAGCCATGTTCATATTTATATTCCCAGGAGAGCTGGTCCTGACTCTCCGCTGGCCCACAGCACAGGCCATGATGCAGTGAGGGAGAACAGTTTTGGATCACTTTTGGCACTCCTCAGTTGATGACTTCTGGCTTGCATGCGTGTGGAGAAAGACATCCTCCCTTGGAAGCCACTACAAATTTGACCATGCACCAGTGAATATATAAGCAACAGAAAATGAACTTCTGTGGGGTCACAGGGGAAGAGGTTGACATTGGAAGACTGAGAGGTGAACGCAATCAGGGTACATCATATGAGATTCCCAAATAATCAATAAAAATAATTTACAAAATAACACATTGCCTCAAACAGCCAACACCACGTGTAGCATTTCCTTAGAACATGAAAGGCAGGAAGTTTTTGTTTTGCATCTTTCCACGTTCTAATATCTTACTTTCCCATAATTTATCATCTGTTCATTGACATATAACAACTCTATCAAGACCAGTGAGGGAATAAACAGACTCACACCCTCAAGGACTATTCACTCTGAAAGGTAAAAGGGCAAAAACAAATTCCAAAGGATACTTAGAGACTTTCAGTGCAATGATGTTGAACCATCCCAATGCATTGTTTTCTTCTTTGTTATATTTCTCCAATTCAGTTGCTGTCAGAATGGTGACAATGAGGATGGTTGTCTAGGGTCAAGAATATAGGGACCTGTGAATGTGCTTGGGATATAGCAGCACTTTTGTTTTCTTCTTTGTGCTGGGTTGACAATGTAAGCAAGTCAACACATTGGGATTTGATTTTAGCTCAACACAACACTCTAATAGACCATGATCATTCTTCGAATGCTCTCGCTGGTCAGCTATCCAGCCGCTTTTGTCAGTCTCCTTAGTTGTATTAGCTACCTGTAAGTGCAACTCCCAGCAAGATGAAATGACCTGGGACCAATTAATTGAAAAAGAAAAAAAAATGTGGTAAATACCTTTGGGAGTGATTAACAAAACTAGCTATGCATCAATTACAGATGGCTGGAGATGCTGCTTGCCAAATAGAGTTGGCTACATACAAAGGAGAGCATATTGTTCAAGCAGCAGGACTTGCGAAGGATAGAGAAATTCCAACAAAATGGGCATGAGTAGGCACATTACCTAAGTGCATCACAGGAAGTGTGGTCTCGTGACTTTCTGTGCTGCTGCTATGTGTATATACAAGGAGACAAACCAGGCACATTAAAGCAATGTACTTTTCCTTAATTTGTCCTTTAAATTTTTAAATTTGTTATTGTTTATGTTTAAGCATCAAGTGAGCATGTGGCTATGTGCACACTCGTGTCTGTGTGTGTGTGTGTGTGTGTCTGTGTATGGGGGGGTTATATCAGAGGACAACTTTGAGGACTTAATTCTCTCCTCTCACCTTTATTTCACCTCCTTGGATCAAACTCAAGTTATTAATATTTCTGGCAAACATTTAACCCGTTGAGCCATCTTGATGGCCATTGCAGACTTTTTTGTTTGACGAATTTCTTTCACCTTTTGACATTCTAATGTGAAATATTTCTAAATGTTGTTTTAATATCTTCACTAGTTCTATTTTTGAATGTTGTTTTAATAGTTCCTCTTAGAAGTTGGGCAGAATGAGTTGCAAGCAATGTTTGAAAAGTCAGTTAAGATACTGTACATTACAGATTATTCCTGTTGACCACTCAGGACCTGTTGAAAATCTCAGGGACAATTAGCCACTAGGTTTCTGTTACAACATCTAGCTACTTTTAATGCCATCTATTAATAAGTAAAGGTGTTATTTTAGGCCGTTTGATATTATCAACTCATTATTGCCATGATGATAGACAGGCAGTATTCAATGACTTCAAGATTGGAAGAAAACATAGAAATCCATTTCTCAAATGTATGTAGTAGTTACATTAATCACAACACTTAGGAGGCAGAGGAAAAAGATGAGGGATTCACAACCCACTTTTGATACATGAGTATGGACTAGACTGGACAAAATGAGCTCCAGTGTCGAAAGAAGAAAAACAAACAAACAAAACAGAGGAAAGGTAGCGAGGGAAAATGATGGAAAGAGGCAGGGCAAGAGAGAAACAGAGATGGATGAAAAAAGTATACATTTACCAACTTACCCAGATTAGGCTTTCTAAAATTTTCAAAAACATGTAAATAATTATATAAAAAGAATGGAATATGGTTTTATCTATTAATTTAACCTTTTCACCAGGTTGTGGGACATTCACTAGTTACACCATAAGGAAAAATTCTTTTATTTTTTTCTTATTATATATATAATATATGATGGCATTGGGCAGGGTTATGTGCGGATATAAGGGCAGGTGAGAAAAGGATGTCAGATCTCATGAAGCTGGAGTTGCAGGAAGTTTTGAACCAACTGACCAGAATGTGCTGCAAACCAGACTTGTGTCCTCTGTAAGATTAGGATGTACTCTTAACTGCTGAGCTATCTTTATAGTTCTAGAAGGGTCTTTTTTTGATTTTTTTTAATTTTTATTGAGCTTTACATTTTTCTTTGCTCCCCTTTCTACCTCTCCCCTTCAACCCTCTCCCAATGTCCCATGCTCCCAATTTGCTAAGGAAATCTTGTCTTTTTCTACCGTGCCTTCTCTTAGGACTGGAGGGGGAGAGGAAGGGAGAGTGGGGGAGTGGGAAGAAAAATGGGAGGAGGGGAGGAGGTGGAAATTTTGAATGGTATTATTTATAAAGCAAAAAAAATTAAAAAATAAAAAAAAGTATTGAGTATGCTAAGCCAGACATGTTGGTGTACTTCAAATAAAAAGAAGATATACAGAGCAAGCATTAATGTATGTTCAAGGCCAAGATGGTTTTTAACCTGTTCCAAAAACATACTATGATTCTCACAAAAAAATAAGAGCTTTTCATATTCTAGATGGATATGTGGAACTGTAGTAGAGTAAAACACCAAAGCATGCACACACATGTGCACGTGTGTGTGCTCCTTATTCTAGACTATCTGAATACCTATTTTAAAGATTACTTATATATATGAACACTCAGAACCATTTATTCTATCATGATGTCAAAGAAATCTAAAATACGTTTTTAAATAACGATCCAAAGATTTTAATCAATGATACTAGAACAACAGAACTATTGAAAATATATATATACCACACACACACACACAAAGAAAGAGAGAGAGATAGAGAAAATATAACTTGGCATGTCAAAATCAATGATACAAAATTCAAGCTATTGGTATTGAAGTGTAGAGAAGGATATTTTTGTAATTCTACAAAGTCAACTTTTTTTCTCTTAGCTATGACAAAGTACTTAAGATAACAAAAATATAATTGTTTATAATAAGCTTCAGGAGAATGAAAACTTGTGTACAAAGACACTATCTGAAACGTTTAAAAATTATATAAAACATAATGGGAAAAATCCTTTGCAATTATTTAAATTAAAGATATTTATTAATGCATATAAAATCGTGCTACAAATACAATACCAAAAAATAAATTTTTGAAATGCATGAAATTCTAGCATATAACATGTAAATAAGTGGCAAACAAGAATATGACAAATAAGTCAATTTATTTAGTGACTTTTCCTTCTCTAAGTGTTCTCTAGAGTAGCTGGATTCTAGAATTGGAAGCTGAAAACCTGGCCAGTTTACAAAAGCTAAGAAGCCAAAGTCATTTCTCCTTCTCATAGTCCATGCTTGCTTTTCTAAGACTCACAGCAATGGGATCTAGACAAGACTTTTTCCCCTACTGCTTCAGAGTATTTGTTGTTACCTTTTTGCCTTCTTAGACTAATCCTACTGTTTTACAAGGCTGACGTAATCACTAAAATGTATTTAGCACTATGTTATTTAATAATGCCATATTTTTCTAATAGCATCAGAGTCAATATTAATCTCTAATGCCATTTTATCACTAAATTATAACTGTCATAAAAGTATATTTTTATTAAGTGCATGCATGGCAAATGGTTTAACATATTATGCTCTGTGAGATAGAGGTTTGGAACATATATATACACATATACATATATACATTAACCATGTATGTTGACATCAACCAACATGAAGTTTAGATGACTATAGCACAAATAGTTATTCTCAGATCACGTTAGAGATACACATAGAATATACAAAGAAGAATCTGAATACCTTATTTTATTGAATTAATTTCATGGCAAATGACAGCAATAGATATTACAGAAAAATAACACATAAATTCCCATATATCAAAAGTACGGGTCTATTATAATATTGATGACAGTGTGTATCACTTTCTTGAATACACAGTCAATATGAGAAGCAGTTCTTTCCCAACTTCAAATCAAAGGAAATAGTCTGAAGGAGACTTCCAATGGATGTGCATCAAATTCAGCCTGAAACTTGTAAAAGCTCTAAGCCTGCTTGAGAGCAACTGTGCTCCACCACCCAAGATTTTAGAAGTTTTCAGAATTTATCATAGCTTGGATGATGTATGATTAATCTGTGAAGATATTTTTGAAATCTGAAATCTTTCTAGCAAGTACCATTTTACAAATATATCTAATTCATTGCATTTTGGGCAATATCTGAATAAAGGAGGAATAACAAATTTCAAAAACACCTTAAACAGAAAAAAAATACTGCCAAAATCATAGAAAATAATACTTTTTATTCAATGTTGTAAAAACTAAACTCTAATTGACTCATAAGGGTCTATATATATTTGTAGAAGGAATAGATGAGCTGTTAATAAAACAATTTCATTGGGAATGCAACAGAGAAAAATGTGTACACACTTCTACTGAAAATGAGAGAAGAAAGAAAAGGCGGGGGAAAAGCAAGAAAGTGTACAGGCATGTAAAACACATATGTAGACTTGTTCCTTGCTGCCTTGCTAGAAATAGCTAGATAGATGTTACAGCAGAACACAGCATGTGCAAATCATATGAGTAATTTTCAAGTGACTTTGTGCATAGCCTGGTATAGTTTTAAAAATAATCTCTTTCAGAGAATAGAAACTGTTATTTGTCATTAGTGGTAGATCTTTGTGGTCATTATTGTTTCCTTTTAAAAAACATGTGCTGTGCTTTTTTGGTAGTACATACACCAGAACATGAAGAATACCAAAAATATTAGTAAGACATCTGTAGACGAATGACACTCAAATTTGTGAAAGGTTCTATATTTTAAAATAAAATAAGGGACATTGGTCCTCTCTGTTCCATAAAGCTGAAAAGATTGTATATGTATTTTTCATCAGTTTTATAATGGGCTAAACAAAAATCATGTAACAAAAATATCATGTTTTCAATTTGGTGCCACATATCAGACATACAAACCTGAATAAATCATGTTTTTTGCTTTCAAGAAGTTTTTATTGCCATGCAGAAATTGGGGAGTAAATAGAAAATTACAATGCAATATTCAGGCTAAAGTGTATATGGGTGAAAGTTCCAAGACTAGAGTGTCTGAGTACAGACTTGGGGATAAAATAAAAATTTTACTGTGTAAATGGCATTTGAGATGAGTGGTAGTGATAAATACCAGCTCTTCAGTGAACCAGCAATGGAATCACGTTCTGCAGTGAATGAGAAGACTATTTAGAGGACTATAGCTAAATCAAAAGTATGATAAAGTCTGAAAAACTTCTAAGAAACTCATCAGTGGGCAGGTAGAGGAGCCGGGTATGTGCGGGAAAAGAAAATAGAAACCTGAAGCTTTCAGTCAATCAAGTGATTGTTACTTGCAAATAGAGTTCCAATGCACTCATGAATATGGTAATAGTAATAACAATGATAATCTCCATTTTGCCTTCATCAAATGGTACTGAATGGCAGCTATTTGAATCCGCATGATCACCCTCCAGTTATTGCTGAGAAAACCTCAACTCGAAGATATTATTCTGCTTAACAGTTCAGCAAGTTGTAGAAAATGTTTATATTCATGTCCCATTTGTGACTCTCTCGCTGAGTTAAGAGTAAGCAAATCAATTATTTGGCGTACTTGATTTTTTTTTTCAATTCAATGTTGGCAATTACAATAAAACCCAAATCCCAAGGTCATTATGATCTAATAAGAGGATGTAATGGAAAGGTCATTGTAAGTATCAGAAAAAGAAATCTCTTTTTTATGATTCAAATAAAAGGGGTACTAAGGTTTCAACCTATTTTGAATGTCAATGATGATTTGATCAGGTAAGTTCAAACAGTCCAACTTTGTGTTTTTAAACCAGTTTATTGATTTGTAGTCACAACTCTTGGCTCACAGCTCAATGTATTCATGGCAGCGGTTTCCAGAATTCATTTTCAGTAACTTGATGCCTATGTACTTATAGATTTGATTGTGTATAGATTTGATTGTGGAGAATTCAAATAGGAGGCTAAGGTAGAGCCTGGATCCTACCAACAGTGTTTGACTGAAAGTGTTTTAACTCTGATCTTTTTTAATTTTTATTCAGCTGTTATATGATTTAAAATTTATTCAATTTTAGGTTATTTTTATTGAAAATCCAAAGGCTTCTTTCTTGTAGAACAACCTCTGTAAGCAGTTCAGAAAAACTTTTTGTGTGCTTTAGGGAGTCTCCAATAACTAAGTGTTACTTAATCTCATATGACACTCAATAGTAATTATTTTTGCTCGGTTTGTCAATTTAGTCCTTCTGTCTGTTTGTAACCTAATATTGCAGAACACATGTATTCTCTCTGGTTATAATCATTTTAGAGCAGTAAGAATAAACCCATCATTGCAACAAAAGGTTTTTAATGTTAACCTTTTTAACTAGTATAAACACAGAGGAAACATATTTTCTCAGACTCTGTTACTGCATTTAAGAGGATTTTAAAGAATACTAAAATAATTTAAAGGTCTCTGAAAGTTGGATATGAGTGGGCACACAAGCAGAAATACTTGGTTACAGGGCTTGGAATAGTTGAATTTCTTTTGTTGTCTGATTTGTGTTATATATGCCCAGAAAAGGAAATGAAGTTTGTCATGCAGATTTAGAAATGAGGCAAACTCTATGATGTCCAAAAGAAGTTCACTTCAAATATGAAAGTATATCCAAGTTAAGAGCAAATGATATAATAATGCATCATGTAAAGAGTAACAGTAAAAATGGCTAAACTACTAGAAGAGACAGACTTTGGAGGGAATAAAAGGATCACTGATAGAGAAATTTACATTGGTGAAATATTCAATACATGAAGAGCATTTAGAAATCCTATTTGTCTTTTTTTCTTTATTAAAGGAAGGGAAGGGACTTCATATTTACTCATGGTGCTAAGTAGAAGACCGAGCCCAGGAAATACGCTTTGAAGGCAATTGAACCCTAAGCTATACTATATGCTCTCATTTGCTTGTATGTAAACCACTATAACATAAACATATAAAGAAACACCAATACAACCAGAGACATGGAGAAACAAACATGAAAGTTGAAGTCTTCAACAGATTTTCTTTCAACAGTTCCTACAAAGCTACAGAACAAGTAAACATAGAAGAATCAAATACAAGTCATCTCTAGATGCTAAGTAGAAAGAAGCTTAACAAATCCTTAAAGTGAGATTTGTATTCATTATGCTTCATGTTACAATTATCATGCATAAATTCCCAACATGGAAGTCATTCTTCCTGTCCTTGACTCTTAAATTCAAGTTCCACATAGTCTTCTGCCAAGATCCTCGGTGAGAATTGATTATCAAAAGGATTCATGGTGGTATTAGAGATGATTTTTACATAAAAACAAATCAAGGCTGTGTGACCTCAGTGTCACTCCTTCTGTGACACAAATGTCCCAGCTATCTAAACTACTTAAGTAGAGGGGATATAAATCAAACTAGAAAGGTAGCTAAATAATTGTTGGACAGGACTTAGGCAACTCATCAACTATTTTTTCTTTTATAAATACTACTTTTACTTTTGAGAATATATTTTGATTAAATAATTTTCTCCTACCCTTTTTTCTCAAATCCTCTACTTTTTCTCAAATATGTCTTTTTCACTATTTTCATATTGTACATATAAAAGTTTATGTATGTGTAGATATATATTTCTAAATACATAAGGACAACTTTCTTAGTCTGTATGATGTTCCTTGTACATATATTTTCAGGGATGATGATTTGGTATTGGATAAGCAGTTGATGTTCTTTTTCCAGAGAAGACCATTTACCACTATCTATAATCCTTAATTGCATGGAACTCTTTGTTTAGATCAAGGAACAGCAAGTGGTGAGTGATATAATTATATTATAGTCTAAAAATAAAGTAAATGTTATTAAAGTATTGATAGCTGATGATAGCAGACCGCTAAAAATGAGTCTTTGAAAGTTATACCAAGCTACTGATTCTCATTGTGCTTTCTGGTCTAGATCAATTGAAATATGAACAAAAACTTCCACATTTTTATATTTTGGCATGCCTTTATCATGTCGATCATATATATATACATATATATGTATATATATATCGATCATATGTGTATATATATACGTGTGTGTATGTGTGTATTTTTGAAATTTCCTATATTGTCTAACAAATGCTTCCTCCAAAAGCACAAGTCTGTCTAACAAAATGACCCCTAAACAGGCATAAGAATCCATCTTTTGAGTTGTTGGTCAGGGTTGTCAAGGAAACCCTAAAGACATTCCAGTGTATTATTATTGCCCTTCTTTGACCTGAGAAATGAAAGGTGTGGGTGTGTTTGCATTAATAATGAAAAAGACACAGAAACATATACACATATGTGTGTGTATGCGTGTGCATGCATGAGATAGTACACATCTATTTAGCACCTGATCAAAATATTTGGAAAGCAGGGCCATTTAAAGATACATTATTCTCTGAAGAACTGATGATTGCACTTTATGATGAAGGAAATAAGAGTAGAATAGAAGAATAATAACAATGTAAACAACACAATAGAATTAGTGTTGAATGATGATCACAGTGAAGAATATGTAAACTTGGCCCTATTGGTAAAAAACATTGATCAGTGTTAACACGATTTTTAAATTAATTTTTCTTTGAAATTTTGCTTTTAGTTTAGATTGTAGTTCATATAGTGTTTAAACTTTTGAATCATGAGTAGAGAGTTTGCTGCGAAGATGTATGAGCAGCTTAAATTTAAAAATTCTTTTAGACTTTACTGTACCAAGTCTGAAATATTTCAGATAATTGAAAAGTAGAAAATAGAACATTCATGCATCGTTTAAATAGTCTTATATAATGATCTAATTTAAATTTAATAAACCAGTATTGCAGGTTAATTAAATGCCACTTGATGATTAAAGCATATTTATTTAGATTAACAGCTTTTAGATTCTTTTATCACACTTTATAGCTAATTTAAGTATAATGTCAAGTATTAATATTTTATTTTATGTCTACTTTTGAATGACATAATACATTTAAATTATAAGATTCAATTTTTACTCTTTTAAATAGTGTCTTTAATCTTTGAAACTATTGTATTATTATTAAATAAACAGAAAACATTTACTATGAGGCAAAATGTTAAGAAGACAGTAAAAAGTATCAACAGACAATTAAATTAATGTGAAATGGAAATAGGCAGATTAATTAAAAATTAATTTTTCACTGAATCTTCTTGTCTTATAATTAATATTTTAATTATAAAATATCTCTTATAAACATCTTAAGATAGCTTATTTTGAGAAAATAATAATAGCTAGCATTCACTAAACTCTTTTGGATTGATCACCAATGGATTAAAAACCATTTAGTCTTTAGTATACTACCAATGGCATAGCTATTACTCTGACTTTTCCTGCAAAAGGTGACTGATTTCTTCAAAGAAAATTAATTAATGGTTGATAGTCTCAATAGTGTTTGCTAATACATATTTTTTAACCAGTACCTCCTAAATGATTACCAAAATTATTTTTTTTAAAAAATGTTAATTTCAAATCCATTAACCGCAGTTGTATATAATTATGCACAATAAAGTATATATGTAAGTTTACATGGATAAATAATTAAATCATTCTAGTTAGCATATTTATCTCTTCAAACTTTCATTAGTAATTGTGATGTGAATATTCGAAATTTATTACTTTAACAATTTTAAAATATACAAAACATTATTACAGATTATATCAAGCATACTGAAAAATAGGTATAAAAAAGCTAATTATTTTTTCCTTTTAACAAAGGTTTTATGTCATTTGGCCATCACTCTCGATTTTTCCTATCTCTTCCACCCTCTGGTAATCATCATTCTATTCTGTGCATCTATGCTCCCAACTGTAGTAGATATCACGTGTGTATTATAAAAAACATGCTTACCTGGTTTATTTTGCTTAGCATTATATTCTCCATTTCTATCAATGTTGCAAGGAGTAAAGTGTCTGTTTAGGCATTAATAAGACTTCATTGTCTATAAATATTAAAGCTTCTTTGTCCATTTTGCTAACCCAAGCTGAAAGATAATTATGGTGTGTTGTTTCTCGCGTGTAGACCCTTTATTAAACTGGTGCATGTGTGTATGGAGGCTTGAGTACATATAGGAAACATGGTAAACTAGAGTAAGATCCATGAGAGGGTCAACAAGGTTTGAAGGCAGGGGTGAAATTGAACCATGTGATATAAAATTGAAAGCATCATAGCCAGTACTACCAGATACAACTAGAAAAGAGCGCGGCAGGGAGCTAGGGGAAGAGTGGGAGACATTTACCAAAGTGAAGTTTTATGAAAATGATTTAAGAAAACCTGTTAGTTTGTAAGTGAACTTAAAAGAAAATAATCATTGTAATTGAGAAAAGCAGGGAATTGGAGAAATGATTTTCCCCAGGGAAGAGCACACCAATTGGTTGTTTGCTATCAAAAGGTCAGCTCTAAAAATACATACAAATAACATTGTATGGACTGAGCTAGATATATTTAGGAATATATGTATACACATGTATGAAAGCAATAACAATGAAAATAGAGGTCATGAATTTTAGGAGAATGGTGAAGGATATACGGGAAAGTTTAGAGAGAGGCAGGGGAAGAGAGAAGCTATAGTATAACCTCAAAGCATAAAAATAGTAAGAGTAATTAAAAATTATATCTTCACACTTCATTGTTGCAGACGCTAGATACTTTAGATACAGAACTTGGAGGAATCCAGCTGGATCTATTGTGGAAGCTGCCTAACAAAGGACTTGCCCCATGGTGTCTAAAGGTCTTATGCAAGCTGCCAAGAGTGAAAAGCAAAGCAAAACCCAATTTAGCAATAAAGCCAATGGACTACAACAATGATTGGCATGGCAAAAGTCTTAGAGGCATACCCAAGGCTGCAATGTGGGAACTTAGATCTTGGAGAAGATCAACAGCCACCTAGTTGTATTTAGGATCTGCGGAAGGGAGTCTCGGGCTTCATTCATTCCTGAAGATCACCTGTGTTTATTATTCCTTTTATTCCCCCAGGTAAATCAAGGTGGAAGCTCATTAATATTCTTTTTCCAGGAGTACGTGTGGACACACCTGCAACTGGGTCACCAAATTGGAATCCACACCTCTTCCCAGGTGATCGACATAACAAAAGTGAAGGAGAGGCGCCTCCTGAGCCTTTTGTTAGGTAGCCATAGGTGGTCTGACAGGATAGTAATTGCCTTGGAAACAAAGTGTGGCCAAAGAACTTGGCTGTTATGTCTTGTAGGAAATATGGGCCTACACTCAGTAGGAGAGAATATTTGCCTGATATTAAAAACATGGCCAACAGTCTGGCTGTGGTGACAAACGCCTTTAATGCCAGCACCTGGGAGGCAGAGGCAGGCGGCTCTCTGTGAGTTAGAGGCAAGCCTGGTCTACAGGAGCTAATTCCAGGACAGGCTACAAAGCTACAGAGAAACCCTGTCTAAAAAAAAAAAAAAACAAAAAAACCAACCAAACAAACAAACAAAAAAATAACAATAACAAAAACAAACAAACAAACAAACAAACTGACCAACCATGTGGTTAATGAGGTTATTAGCCCTGAATAGAAACCTACAATTCCTACTTTTCTAAACCTGTATAATTTCTAAATGTACCAAGTACTTATCCCTATAGCCACAGATAAGTTATCTCTTATTCTTTATCAAGGAAGCTTCATTTTAGAATAGACAGAAACCAACAGAGAAAGGGCCAAAATGCTGAGAAAAACTTACCATAGGGAGCTCATTCCTAATTAATACAGAACACAACCCTTACACCTAAAGCTCAGGGACATCTCAGACAGGGGCTGGGTTAAACAGCCATGTCTGCCAGGAGATAGTGTAGATAGGGAATAATAATATACATCTTATAGGGAATTACACCCATAAAATATTAACAATATGGTTACCTAAGCAAGACTTGAACTTATACCACCTGGACTTCCAAAATGGGTGTAGTAAATCACACAAGGCCCTACTCCTAGGTGATGAGCTATAAGCATATAATGACTGCCAAGAGAAGGGAAGTCAGTTTTCTTATGGAAAAGCTCCTTATAGTTAATTATCCAATCCTAAGTGGTCAGTTTAAACATATATGTTGAAAACTAAATGGACTCATTAGTGTGTGTGTGTGTGTGTTTATGTGTGTGTGTTTGTATGAACAACAATTACTAAAGAAGTCATTAAGTAGATAAAGTTGAGAAGCAGAGGAAGCGGCACTGGAGGAGTTGAATGAGGGAGAATGTGGGGAAGGAAAGTGATATTAATACAGTGTTCATGTATGATATTCTCCAAAAAGCTAAAAATCAGAACCTTAAATAACAAACAGAATAAAGAAAATCATGGATTTAATATATAACAGAAGGTTTTGAGATAGGCCAGGAGAAGTCTGTTACCTATTTTTTTTTTTATTTGTGATAACTTAGAAATGTTGAAGTTTTGTAAGAAAAAAAAAAAAAGGAAAAAGAAAAAGAAAAGAAGACATCCTGGGAGCTCTCAGGGACAGTGATAACTAGAAAATTGCTCCTCCAAAACTGAATGTATCTGACCTAAGAGTTGGAGTAATTTTCCCTGATGAGGTGAAGCAGAGATTGATTGTGAAATGGGCGCTGATGGAGATGGAGGAGCAGCGAGCAGGGGATTCTATGGGTTGTGAAAAGGCAAGCCTTTCACTCAGCCTTTTTCCTCTTCTGTGATTACGTGCAAAGAGGTTTAGATCCTCTCCAGATCTGCATCGATTTTATGAACTTTTACTCCATTTAGAAGGCAGTGACAATTGTCTCATCATTTCTCTGAATAATACAGACAGCAATTTTAAACCATGATGGCATACAAGTTGGCATCTGACCCCAGCTCTGCCATTTATCAGCAGCATGGCTTCTACAGCGAATACTCTGCTCTCAGCTTGCATATGGGGAAACTGGGCCAACAACAGTAACTCTCTGGAGGAGACTTCATGAGACCACAACATGATACAAACTTTAAAACACAGAGATATTTTTGAAGTGGCTATTAAATAAAGTTTGGATTTCAAAGTGACTTTTAAATTAATTTTATTCACAAGAACTGAATTATGGAAGTTTAGGTTAACAGTGCCACCACTGCAATCAAATTGCTTATTAAAATAAAAAAAAAATGCCATGCTGAGTCCATGAAATTCCATGAAAATACCTTTGTGGCCAGAACTTAGGCTGATTGAAGAAACCCTTCCTCTGGTATATGGGAAGATGAATCACTTGCACTAAACTCAGATCTTTAAAACCCGTGTATATTTAGGCGTAGAAAAATGGCTGTAACGCCAGTACTCCCTGTAAGTCAGCACTCCCACACATTGAGAAGTGGACAAGAGAAGACTTAGAAGCTCTCCAGCCAGGTAACCCACCTCAAGCAATGGCTAAGAACAAGACAATCTGCCTCTAAAACATAGTGGAAGTCTTGGATTGATTCCTAAGGCATCAAGTGATAGGCTATGACATGCTTACATACTCATTCCCTCTCCACACACACATAAAAAAAAAATCATAAAATGCATGTACATATACAACCCACATCAGGGCTTGAGAGGGAGGGAGGGATGGGGTGGGAGAGAGAGAGATTTAAATTAAAAAAATGCATCACTTTAATATGGACGATAGTTTAGTCCTCCCATAGACAAGGTGATGATCTCATCATTTACCATTACTTTTAGTGTGTGTGTCATATTTGGCATATAGAGATCAGAGGAATGCTTGCTGTTTCTCCTTCAACCCTATGAGTTCCAGGAATTGAACTCAGGTCTCTAGTCTTGACAGAAAAGCTTTTTGCCATGAAGTCACCTCACTGACCCCTATTAGTTTCTGTTAAACATGTACTATTATTTGGTTGAGAAAAATAACTAGCTCTAAGTCTCATTTACTATTTTGATTATACTGATTCGATTACATGTCAATTCTCTGGCTCTCTTCAATGAGAATAATTCGTGAGTATTGGTGAAACCAGCTGCATTTCTTCGGTTTCAACCCAAACAAGGTAAGAGAAGCAAATTTAGCCTTTGCTCAAATGAGAAACAATTAATGTAAAAATTGAGATCTGTTCAAGTGTAAACGTGTAACAACATGGGTAAAAGTAACAGCAGAAAACACCAGATGTGAACTTACATCAGCTTTGGAACTTCAGCTTCCAATATTTCTCTTTCTAGCTTCACTATAAGCAAGAAAAACGATCATTTCTAGAGGAGTTGATCTGGCTCAGAGAACATCACACCCTGTTGCTCATTACCCAAGTTCCAACTGTAAGTCCTTTCTGCTTAGTGACCACGTATGGACTTCATTTTATTTTGCAAATGTGCTGATACAGCTTGCTTTTTGTGTTGTAAACAAGCCCTGGTTTTGGAAAAACAAACCAATAGTTAACAATTGTATTATATTTTTCTTCTACAGTAAAGAAGACTCCTGTATTCCTGTCCTGAATTTAGTTTTCTGCACTGCACAGCATCTCTACCCTCCACCTTGATTTTTTTTTCCACCTAAATGAACAGCATTGTTTTGTTCAAATGTGTTTTTCTGCTTTGATATCATGGTGTACAGTGTTGATCAGTTACTGTAGATAAGGCTGTGTGGGAATATGAACTCTTGGCGATTATGGGTATACATTTGGCTGAGAATCTGACCAGTGATAAAACACAGGAGCCATAAGATAGCTATCCCAGATAAGGTGGAAATAAATACAGTGAAACAAAGATTGAAATCCATTCCCACGTTGAGCCATCAGCCCTCCAATCAGGTGCCGAAACAACAATTCATTGTTTGTCAAAACTTTTAGAGCCGAAATTCAAAGCAACGTTTTTACATTTGCTGTACCATATAAATTTCCACTTTTTTATTCTATTATAGAGAAATGGATGCTGATTATTAGATATAGAAACAGGAATTTACATGAATGATACAATTCCTATTCAATATTAAGACTATCATCATGTCTTTAAATTCCGATGGCTGTTCAAAGACTACATTCTTGAATATAGTAGGCATATACCAACCTAAAATGTAGACAGAAACTGGGAAAAAATCTGCAAAAAGGATTTTCTATTGTAATAGAGCATGTATACTCATATTCGATGGCTATATAGGATAATTAAGTGATGCGTTACTAGACAAAATAAACTAATTAAAATATTTATACATTTTATTTTCAGGAGGGAAGAAAAGGAGAGAAAGAGCAGGATGACTCAAAATAAGTGTATTTCACCCATCTCAAATAGGATAGGAGCAGATATGTATATGTGTATATAGATACATACATATTAAACATATATACATATATATGTTATGATTTATGAAATTTTAGCACATCAGCACTGTATGAAAAAACAAATACAAAGTAATATCACTCATCTGTAGATATAAATATTATACATTTTATAGGAATATGCAGAAGAACAGAGAATTGAAGGAAGGAAAAAAAGAAAAAAAAAGTTTGTTCCTATGAGTTAAGTCCTCCCTATGACATAGAAGCAATACTATAAAAATTGATTAGAAATAAAACTCTCATTAAAAGTAATATACAATGAGATTGGTTATAATGATATTATTCTCTCAGTAAAATCTGACTGAAATGAGGAAAAAGGATAATAAGTTTCATAGGAGTGAGAAAAAGTCATAAGAAATGTACAGAATATTTTAAAATAAGAAAAAACATGAAGTTCATTAAAAAGTTCATTCAATAACATCTTATTGAGTTGCTGTTATTTTTGGAGGGAAACAAAAGTTAATCAAAATGATAAAATTATTCTCTCAATGATTAAGTAGACATATATCAGATTACCATACAATGCTCTACTAGTAATGAAAAACCTGAATAGCTCAGAACAAAATCTCAGAAAATTGCATAAATTTTGGACACCTTTTATATTATAGATTTTTAATATTGTTTGGAAGTGATTCTATTGCAGTTTTACAAAAAATAAGTTTTTATTCATTTTAAATTAGTAAAATATTAACAATGATAAATATTCTGAGGATGAAGTACATGGAAGACAAACAACATTATAAAGTGAATTAATATAGACCTCAGAAAATAAAAATAAACGTATTTTCCTTTAAACACATATTGAAGCAATTACATATTTAAACATTTAGTTAGTTATTAAGCAATATTTTAAAAGTGGAAAAATTATTTACCAGTTTAATAGAGTGCTGTAAAGTTCACCATATTTCATATTCATTAAAGAGATGAATTAGCATTAACCACCTCAGTTCAAATACCAGTTTTGGCATTTAGCTATTTATATAAATTTGAGAAGTTTGCTTTTCCTCTGTGCATTTCATATTGGTCTATTGGAAATCAGAAATTACAATGGCACCTATTCTTATCACAGTAAATAAAATATATGATATGAAGTTCTTTAAATGATTCTTTCTAGTAGTTCTCAATTTGTCACAGGGGTTATCAGTACCTTACAAAGTTTTACACACGGGATGACACAGTATATTTAGATAATTCATATAAAAACAGAAACATGAAATTAATTTTGCACGTAAACTTATATAAGTCAATTCTATTCTGAACCAAGGGGAATATTTACATGATAGCAATAATCATTTAGTTGGAAATTTCTCTGTATTTTGTATGTTTCATTTCCCCTTATTTAAGGAACGTTTTCCCTTCTCACTGTTGTCTTGGAAAGCATAGGTGACACAAGGCTTTTATTCCTTCAGATGTGCTTGTTCTCTTCAGAGAACATCTTATAAAAGCTTATCAGCAGATTTTCTTGCTATTTAGTTAGGGAAATAAATTTTTTTGTTAACTTTAACTTTTATAATCTTGGTTTTGTTTAATCTGTGGCATTCTGTTCTCATGATGATTTAGGAAGACAATGGATGATATCAGTAAATGGAAACCATGTGAAAAAGTTGAGTCAGCTTAAGAATGGATCCAGAATGTGACCTTGGCTGCATCTCCAATGTGGGATCTTTTGTGAAAGTTTAACTTAATATCCCAGTGTTGAGTTTCAGATACTTAAGAATAAATAGAACCTAGAAGCAAGTCTCAGAATTTGGTTGTATAACTGGCCTCTTCTACTGGAATACTGGATGAATGTTATGAATGTATTTAAGAATGTTAAAAGTTGTTTTAATACTCAAGTTCTTTCTTTTTAAATGCTTGATGAAGGAATTTCTACAGGAAAATGCTGACTTTACTTAATACTTTCTATTAAAATGTTAAAGTGGCTTATAATATTGACATCTGACAAGACACCCTTTTCTTTTGAGACAGAGTCTCACTATAACTTTGTCTTACCTTCAGCTCATAGACCTCTCCCCGCCTTTGCTTACTAAGTACTAGAATTAAAGTTGTGCCTCAATGCCTATTTCGATATATAATTTAGGGAAACAGTAGAAATTCTGTTTTCTGGAAAATTAATAATAGCTGATCCCACTCCCTACCCCCCAAATTCTGATATTGTTAAGCCAATTTGCAAACCTGGGAGGACTGAATCACAAAAGGAGTTAAAGAACCATGAAGCCGGGCGGTGGTGGTGCACGCCTTCGAGGCCAGCCTGGTCTACAAGAGTGTCAGGAGCCATGTCCCCCCACAAAAATTTATTATAGGGAGCATTGCCCTGAGAAGTTTGCAGAGGGCTCTACTTTCCAATTGTATTGAGAATTGTTTTATTGACAAAACCTATCCCACACCCAAATCGTCTGTTAATAGAGAGCTATCTGTTAGTGAAACCCACCTCACACTCTAACTACCTAGAGAACTAGGTGTGTCAACTTGTGAATTCCTGGCAGAGGAATCATGATCTGACCAATCATAACCTCTTGGCCTACATGACTGGCGTGGACCACGTGGCAAGATCCCGTGCCCCAGCCCCCCCAAGCTCCTCATCCAGGGGCTATATAAGCTGCAACAATGACTCTAATAAACGGAGGCTTCAACAAATCTGCCTAGCCTCCTTCCTCTCATCAGCCCATGTCTTTCAGGTGGTACCTCTCTGTGACCCTGGAATAACTGACCAGCCAGGCAGGTTACAGACCAAGTAACTCGCCAAGGCGATCGACACAAGAGCTAGTTCCAGGACAGGAACCAAAAGCTACGGAGAAATCCTGTCTTGAAAAATCCAAAAAAAAAAAGAAAAAAAGAAACAACCAGCCGAGCGGTGGTGGTGCACGCCTTGAATCCCAGCACTTGGGAAGCAGAGGCAGGCGGATCTCTGTGAGTTCGAGACCAGCCTGGTCTACTAGTTCCAGGACAGGCTCCAAAACCACAGAGAAACCCTGTCTCGAAAAAAAAAAGAAAGAAAAAGAAACAACCATGAGTAATGGTACTGTTGGACAAGACATGCAAGGCCCAAAGTTCATGAGTCAAGTTTAGTGGTACAGCAGAGAAAACAATGGAGCATAATTTCATATGTATTCTGAAAGTAATCTGGGTTGAAGCTGCTGAAACAAAAAGTTTGGTTCAAAGTCTGGGACAGTTAGAATACTTCTTGAAGTGTGGGAAATCACCTTATTTAAGACAAAGTTCCCCTTTGGTTGTTAGCCCTTGCCTATACCAAGATAGGAGGCCCAAGAGCTTCTGAGAAATCTAGCTCTGTCTCCCATCTCTTCTTGGGGTCACTGAAGTTATAGATGTGTGCTGTTCTGGGTTCTGAATGTCTGAAATAAGATTACGACCGCTTCCACAGAAAGTGCTCTACAACATCAGCACACTTTCCAGACTTCAAGACTAGACTGTGTTGATTTCTATGATTCATTTGGGTAGCTTATCTTTAAAAACAATTCTAGCATTAAAATCTGATGTGGGAGTGTCATCTATCTGTTGCTTTCATTGGTTAATTAATAAAGAAACTGCTTGGCCTTTGATAGGACAGAAAATTAGGTAGGTGGAGTAGACAGAACAGAATGCTGGGAGAAAGAAGCTGAGTCAGGCAGTTGCCATGATTCTCCCACTCCAGACAGACACAGGTTAAGATCTTTCCTGGTAAGCCAGCTCCTGGTGCTACACAGAATATTAAAAATGGGTTAGATCAATATGTAAGAGCTAGCCAATAAGAGGTTAAAACTAATGGGCCAAGCAGTGTTTAAAAAAATACAGTTTCCGTGTAATTATTTCCGGGCATAAGCTAGCTAGCGGCCAGGAGCCTGGCGGCAGGAACACGGCCCGCATGTTTTTGTTTTACACTCCCTTAAAGTAACAACAGTTAACATGGAATAAAGCAAATAATATTTATATATTATATACATTATACAGATTTAGATCCATGACTATTTAAGTCTTTGGCAGAGACACTTTGAGTAACTTTACCTTGTTGAATTTTAAAATCTTGTAGTTTATGTTTCTAAGCCAAATTATAAGACCGAGAATATATATGTCTGTGATGCATGCCAGTCTCCAAAGTTTAACACAAAAGGTACAATATCTTATTTCATATTTTTGAAATTTAAGTTAGTAAATGAAAAATAAGTCTTCACCCCAAACATATAATTAGATATTTAATACCTTCCAAGTTACTTGTCATGTAAAATGTTCATCACCAAACACCAGATCGAGGTAGAAGAAGGAGAAAGAAAAGGATAGAGAAAAGGAAAAGAAAATAAGAGAGTTAGGTGTTTTCCTTTGACTTGTTCACTGCCTTCGACAGCAAATCATCTCCTTTTATGCCCTATCAACATGAAAAATATTTCCTTTGCATCCCACAATTCCTGCCCTTAAGTGATGTCCCTTTAAGTTGTCATAGGCTTCAGTGGGAGCAGGTCCAATTTTCTGGGTTTAGACTTAACCAGGACTAACCACTTTCATGTACCCTGTCTTCTTTCTGAGGCTCATCAGAGCCAGTGGATGCTTTCTCTGGACCATCATGCTTTTCACTCTTTCTCTGAAGATCCCCTCCCTCATTTGGTTGACTTCCAACAGGGCTTAACTCAAAGGGCACAGCACTTTCCCCTTTTCTATTCTGGCTCCTCCTCTGGGTAACTGCCAAGACTTACAGTTTTCCTAATCTTTGCTTTTGTTTTTGTTTTTTTAAGCATTAATAAAATTGTGCTTAAACTTAACAACAAAACAGTCCAACTTAATGAATAGAAATATGTCTGTAGTTACTTAATTTCATGTAGCTGTCTCTTCTTTCCTCATTTTTTTTTTGTTTTAGATGGCTGAGAACAAAAGAATAGTCCTTAGTCACTGCCTTTACACAAACATTAGGGTGGGAAAAGAGGGAAGACAATAATTTCAGTCCAAACTGTGTGGTCTGAGTGGTTTGCCTGACTCGTGACAGTTTATTTCAGTGAAATAAATCATTTTAGAATGAAATTATTATATCCTTTGTGATATTTGAAGTGTTTTTTAAAAAGCATCCTAAATGCTTTTAATAATAGGTGAGACTCAAAAATATATCATGACTCAGATTGACTACATTGAAATAAAAATGACTTTTACTATTTGTGACTACAGTAGGGAATGTGCTATAACTTATGTTGTAAAATACATAAAGTGTAAAAAAAAAATAAAACACCTGATTATGTCATTGCAATTTTGCAGATAATAGTACATGGTTACAGAATAATAATATAAACACTGGACTTATCTATTTTTTAAATGTTATTTAGAACGAAAATAAAGACAGATATTGTGAGCTATCTTGTAACAGCAGTCTGTACCCCCGGGTTAATCCCACCTCTCCACTGCTCTGCCAGCACTGTTATCTTGTTCTGCTATTGTCGTGTTGTAAAACAAACTAAAAAACCAAATGCGGTGACTGGCAGAGTAGAACAGTGGCAGTTCAAAGACCTACAACAAAACTAAGCCTTTTTCCATTTCTCAGATGTCTAGAGGAAGAGATGGAGGTGGGGAAACAGGGGGCAGAGAGAAAGGCACACACACACACACAGAGAAAGACAGACAGAGAGAGATTGATTAAAGTCAACAGAGAAAAAGAAAATCAACCCTTGGCAACATTGTAATGTGGCAATGTTTTCATCCTCTGAGTACAGAGTGCTTTTAATTCACTCTGTATTCTTTTTTTTTAAAACAATAGCTCAGGTACAGTGCAAAGCAGTTCAAGGCTTATGAAAAAATCCACATTATTCAGTAATTCTAAAACAGATAACCACTAAGTTGGACATTTTGTATATTATATTCTTTATACTTAGCTAGTTTTCACCTTCACAGTCATTAATCTTTGAGGTTAAACTTATTTTTGTGTTAGGTTTAGCATGCTGCCTCTTGTGTTGACATGGTGTGCCATCTGTTTAAAGAACTCTGCTCCTTGAGCCCCTGAAGTAAACGGCCAAATGGTGCACACAACACTAGCTTTAGCTCAGAAGATGTGGTCATTCACATATGGATCCTCTGGAACCTCTGTATTTCTCAGGGACTATAAGTGGCTCCGGATAATAGGTTATCTAGACTGCATTTTCTTCTTTTGGATCCTGACATTTAGCTTTGGTTTCACGATACTTTTAGAAGACTGTGCATTCTCTTTAGAATTTTGTTTTCTGTGAGGAGGAAAAAGAAGCCCACAAAAATCAAAACTCTGCAATGTGCTGTCTAATCTACATTTTAGCAGATGCTACAACCTGGAGAAGAGAGCTTCTCTGAAGCCTTGTGCAGGATGGTTAGGGAGGAGGGAGAGCTAGCTGCTCTGTAGTGGAACAGAGGTGAGATACACAGTACATGCATTCCCACATAAGGGACAAAATGCTTTTTTTTTTTTTTTTTTTTGCATCCCCTCTCTGTCTATTTCCCAATTTTTCTTACTGTTCATTTGCTCAGTGAGAAAGAATTCCTTTATACAAACCATATGCAATAAGGAGAACAGAATCCTAAAGCCATACTGTAATTTGTAAGATGGTTTTATATTATTAAAAAGGTACAATGATAAAAATTCTGCTTTTACACCATGTGGGTTATTAAACTTCATTATTTATTTATGCTGAGATACCATCTCACTCTGTAGTCCTGGCTGTTCTGGAAGGTACAATGTCAATGTGTCTAGCTGTTAATTAACAGAGATTCATCTGCTTTTGCTGTCAGAGTGCTGTGATTAAAGGTATTTGTTACCATTCATGTATGATTTAGTCTATTGATTGATATCATTCGCTTTTCTCAAATATGGTTCTAGTTTAAAAATTCTGTTTGATTCTTATTAAACTGAAAAATAATGAGCTAAAATGAATTATTTCTTTTATTTTACTACATAAATGAAAAGCTCACAACATACTTTCAGATAACTACATAATAATATTATATACCATGTGTGTGTCTTGTAATAGTGCGAAATAAAATGAGCCACTAGCATCTCTAGGTGGCTTGATTTCTTTCCTTGCTATTTGATTTAATTGAATCTCCACATATTTCACTACTTATTAATTATCAATAGTCTTCCAATATTGGCATACACGGGAGACCATAAATCCTTCCCTCTTTTTACCTTTTCTCTCACTGACTAATTCAATAATTTCCTTTTATTGAGTCTTAACCACATGTACAACATTATCTTATTTACATCTACAAATATAAAACACAATAGGATATGTTGGAGGTTTCAAGGAAATTGAAGACTACAGGTTAGATAAAAGCATAATGCAATAAGACATCAAAGGAAATGGTGATTGCTGAAATCATATAAATGTTGTATTGAATAGATGCAGTAGATAACAGGAAAGCGAAAGCAGACAGGACAGAATATTTGAGCTAGGTTTAGAAGGACAAATCTGATTTCATTTCACAGGGAAAGAAGGCCGTGTATTTTACAATGAATTCCATAATTATTACATAAATGGAAAGACACAAACTGTTAGGGCAAAGATAAATGCTACTGAGAAGGAGTTAATGTAAAACAATACTTATAGATAAGATCTAAAAGTTTTTAGTAAACATGTACAAGTTGGATAAAAAATCAATTAAAATGGAGATTTTGGGGGGACATATATTTAGTATAATAAAATTGGCTGAGTCCGTACATTAGAAACAGACTAGAAGGTAACATTCTTCCATGTCTTGCATTTCAGATTCTGCTGCTAAGAGATTCTGCCCTGACTGCTCTCTGTGATGGGCTGTGACCTGGATGTGTACGATGAAAAAAGTCTTTATCTCCCAGATGGTTTGTTGTCACAGCGTCCTTCCCAGCAACAGAAAGTGTACAAGAGCTCTGCTTCAGCAGAGGGCCTGACTTCAGTTCCAATCCACATGGTGGCTCACAAATAATCTGCTAATTGCAATTCCAAGAGATTAAATCCTCTGGATTCCACTGATACCAAATGTCTGAAAGACAAAAGAAATGGGGAAAACACATTAAATGCAAAACATTTTTTTAAAATAAGGGAGGAATAAGGGACTTAAAGGTGGTCTTTTATGAATAATTAGTTGATTCTATTTTTATAATCACCCAGTGTCAAATTTTGCTCAAATTTTTGAAAGCAGTAATTGCAACATGTTTGCCATTGTTTTATAAGATAGTTGCCTCTTTAGAAATATATCTTATTTGGATAGTTAAAAGCCAATAAATGCCCAGAGATATTAGAGATGTACATAGCTAAGTAAAAATGTATGACTTCTTCAGTGTTCTACTGTTATAAAGAGACACCATAACCACAACAGCTCTTTTAAAGGAAAGCATTTAAATGGAGATGCTTATAGGATCAGAGGCTTAGTGTATTAGTCTCATAGTGGAGGCAGTGTGGCATACAGGTAACACTGTGCTGGAGAAGCTGAGAGCCCACATCTGAATCTGCTGGCAGCAGGAAGAAAGAGACTGAGCCTGGACTCATACCTCCTAATCTCTGAAAGAAGCTCCACTTCCTAATGATCAAAAAAATCAAATGTAGGTGCTTATGAGACCCATTATTACTCAAAGCCCCACATTTCATTCCCTGGACCCCATAGGCTTATAGTGATAATGTAATGTAAAACATATATAATTCATCATCAAAAGACCTCATAGTCTAGCACAGTCTGCTTAAAAGTTCAAAGTCTCTTTTCATTCTTCTATATGTTGATATTCAGTTATGCCAGTACCATTTGCTAAGTATGCTTTATTTTTTCCATTTGATATTTTTTGCTTCTTTGACAAAAATCAGGTGTTCAAAGGTGTGTGGATTAATATCTGGGTCTTCGATTTGGTTCCATTGGTCCTCCTGTCTGTTCTTATGCCAATACCAGGCTGTTTCAGTCCTGTAACTCTGTAGTAGAGTTTGAAGACAGGGATTGCGATGTCTCCAGACGTTCTTTTATTGTCAGAAAGTAGGCACTTTGTTTGTCAAAATATCACAAGAACATTATCTAGGCCACCGACATTGCTCTCAGCATTGCTGTCTTCTATGTACCTTCTAGAATGGCCCATTAAGCCCTGGGAAATGCACTCAGTTGCCTTTCTACCCCAAGGTCCCAAAGTCTACATTCTGCCAGCAAGAAGCAGGGTCAGATTTGTCACAGCAATACCCAACTCATTATACCATCTTCTGTCTTAGTCATTGTTCTCCTGTAAAGAGACACCATGGTGATGAAAACTCTTATAAATCAAAGCATTCAATTGGGCTTTATTTCAGTTTTAGGAGTTTAGTTCATTACCAGCATGGCAGGAAACATTGTGGCTAGTAGGTAACGATGGTGCTGGAGGAGCTGAGGTTTCTGCCTGCATATCTGTAGGAAGCAGGAAGAAGCCTGGACCTGGCTTGAGCATTTGAACCCCCAAAACCCTTCCTTAATCATTCACTTCCTTCAACAAGGCCAGACCTCCTAATTCCTCTCAAGTATTTTTACTCCCTAATGACCCAGCATTAAAATATATGAGCCTATGGGGGCCATTTCTAGTCATATTACAACAATGCTTAATATGATGAAGAAATAGTTTATCACTAGAATTTTAATCATATTTTTCAAAAAATATAAAATTTATTGCATGCTATAAAATATTATAATTATATATTGCATATAATATATAATATTATGATTATATATCATATATAAGAATATATAATAATTTTTATATTATCATTATAACAAAAATCTGCTCATTGCAAAATCAAATTTTGAGCTCCTAGAATTTATCTTAGCATGAAGCATTGGCCTGCCTTTTTGAAAACCATGGTTTGAACCCAGTTCTTCAAAACTAAATTAAACCAAACCAAACACAATAGCTTATATCTTAAAAGACAAGGTAACTGCACTCAAGAACTTGCAGTGTTACCAGGAACGCACCAGAGATGACTGCTCAGAGTTTATTGCCAATTCAGTCTTTACTCCAGTCAACCTGAAAACACTCAGGAATTCAGGACTAAATATAGCCATGAGCATTTACAGTAAGGGACTTTTAAACTAAAAATGGTGTCAGTAAGAATAAAAGAAGAATGAATGTTTGTACTGCCTTGCCTCAGTTGTCACGACAGCCATTGTGGCTGCTGGCACAAGTTGAACACTAGGTGAAGTTAGTCAACATTCCAGCTTGAAGGAGTTCAGACTCACAAGCTATCTCCCCTAGGTAAGAACCTATCCATCAGTGATGGCTTCTGGGGTAGGAAGTGTCAGTTTTCCCTTTGGTTTTAGTCCCTGTAAAATTCACCACATATCCATTGGTGTAGGGGCAGCACAAATTGTACTCTGTTTAAAAAAGAAACAAACAAACAAAAAAGCAAAAAAACTAAGTGTGGTTTTGGAATGAAAATGCCCCTCGTAGGGAGTGGCATTATTTGAAAGAATTAAGATGTGGCCTTGTTGGAATAGGTGTGACCTTATTGGAGGAAGAATATCACTGGGGGTGGAGTTTGAGGTTTCAGAAGCTAAAACCAGGCCCTGTGGCTCATTCTCACTACCAGTTGCCTGTGGATCCAGATATAGAACTTTCAATTACCTCTTCACGAACATGTCTGCCTGTGTGCCGCCATACTTCCTGCCGTGATGACAATGAACTAAACCTCTGAACTGAAAGCCACTTCCAATTAAAAGTTTTCCTATATTAGAATGTCCCTGGTCATGGCATCTTACCACAGCAGTAAAACTCTAAGAAATAAAAGAATAAAGATTTGAGAGAAGAATTTAGAAGGAGTTTGAGGGAAGTAGATATGACCAAAACATATTATATGCATATGCAAACTTCTCATTAATAAGAACATTGTATAAAAGAAGCAATTGAATGTATGTTTATTCCTCTACACATTAAATGTTAGCCTAGTTAATGCATTGTATATAGTCTTCATTTTCGCTTCTTACTAGTTCTCCTTATCTGCTTTGTTAAAATGATGGTGACAGAAGAAAACCATAAAGGTGGTTTATGTTCTCATTCTTGCTGAAAGGCTAGCTTCCATTTTGACAGCAAAGCTTTTCCATTTTTTTTTTTTTTTTTTTTTTGCTTTCACTTGCTCTATTACAACCAATAGCAACTTTTCAGAAAGACACTGTTTTTTAGTTTGTTTTTTAGTTTGTCCTCCAGCTAGGAAAACTATTTAGAAAATTGGTTTCTTTTAGTTTGGCCCCATGCAGGCTTGACCTATTTTGCCTTATTACAGTGATGAAGGGCTCCATTCCTGCTGAAATTTAGCTTCAAAGAAATTTCTTAATGGAAGAAATATAGACACCTCCCTACCAGCAGGCCTAAACAAAACTTCTTTAAAATTTGTCCTATTTACCAAGTGTATATCAATGTGTGTTTCAGTAAGCAAATGAATGAAACTTAATGAGCTATGCAGATAGATATGTGTCTTTAAAATGTATTTTTAATAGTACCATATTATTTCATAAAAATCTGAAGATTGTGACATTTAAATGAGGTATATGCTAAAGCTGGTAATTCAACAATATGCAATTGAGAAAACATCTCTTCCTTACACTGTTTGTTTAATGTAAGTCATAGATTAAACTACAAACTCTAGCATATAAAGTTCCTTTTATGGGGGAAATAGATTACTGCTAAAATGTGTAGTTTAGTTAATTTTAGAAAAAGCCATTAGATACAAATATAGTTCAAAGCATGTCAGAGTGAGGTTGTTCTGTTCTTTTAAGGAAAGAACAATATTGGCCGTCACTAGAGGCCATGGACTTATCTGAGTCAGCTTCATCAATCTGTCAGTCATTCCTGCAATTCACAGGGCAGACAATGAGTGAATCAGCACAACTATTGCTGCTGTTGGGAACAAACACCAATTTCATATTCTACTGGAATCTTACCTTACAACTGGGGGCAGGATGCCAATTATTGGAATGTAATTAGTAAATTTCAGCCAAAGTGCTTATTTTGCTTTCTCAATATATTAATGCTGCTTTGGTTAGAGAAACTCAAGGTAGCTGAGTATGCAGTAATGTTTTACAAAGTCTTCCAAGAGAGCTATATATTATGCACTTTTACTTTCTCTTCCTTCATTTCTTCCTTTCTTTTAATTTAATTTGCATTTTTAGAATCAAGAACAATTATAGAAGAAGCTTTGAATTTTTTCAAAGATTTAATTTTGTTTATGACATAGAATAATGATCTGTTTCAGCATTAGTTCAGATTTTCACTAGTGATGCTAGAATATCTTCAAAACTTATTCCTAAAATTTTACATTGAATGTTATTAGAATGATAACCATACATATTTAGCAAAGGAGAAAACAACAGTTAAAGCCTCATTATTGTACTTGAACAAAAAGTGTCCTATAGAATAGAGTAATTAATTAAAGATTGCTTAAGTTATTTTTCTTTATTTTTTTCTTTAAAAAATTTATACATGTAAATAACGAAATATAGTCATATATAACCATATGTCCTCACTCCAACATCCCTTCATGTGTCCCCCAACATAGATTCTAAATAATTAAAACCTAGTTCATATTTTAATGTATCCCAAAGAGCAAAATAAAAATAAATATTCTTTAATAGGAGTCTCAAATCTGTTCTTATTACCACAGAAACATATTTTGATAAACACATGTTTGAAACATCTGTTTAATGTCTTCAATTGATTTTCTCTTACAGTAGGCTTGTCATTCAGAGAAAATACAGCATAATTTCACGTGTAAATATATTTGGAAATGATTCAATATATTTGGTTGAAAAAACTTTCAAATAATAAAACATTTACACTTGTATATAAGCCTAACAGAAAAATCAATGGGGCATATTTTCCATGAGGCTTGAGTTTTGCATTGAAATATGAAAGTATATTAACTTTTACTGTCTTGGTAATTCAGTTGCGGCACATTTATCTTGTTGACAAAATGTTGACACACAATTTTCTCTCTTTTGCTCATCTTCATTCTTGCAATCTTTTATGTCAACTTTTGCCTCATCTTTCACACTTCATTTTCTGATTTATTCAGTTCTTAAAGTTTTCTTAATATATTAATAATTGTTACTTATGGAACCGTACTCTCAGAATTTGGGAAGCTGAGGTAGAAAGACCATAAGGTCTGTGATGTTTTGGTGCCTGTTCTACAACTAGCCCTTGTAGACCAGGCTGGACTCGAACTCACAGAGATTCTCCTATCTCTCCCTCCCAAGGGCTGGGATTAAAGGCGAGTGCCACCACTGCCCGATTCCTTTCAGGAATTTTTATTCATCCATTCTTTCTTTCCTTTCCTCCTCCTCCTCCTCCTCTCCCTTGTACTCCTACCTCCCTTCTTTTAATAGCTAATAGTTCTCACCATGATGACCCAGCAAGCTTGAAACTCACTAAGTCTCTATGAAGACCAAACTGGCTTTAAAGTCAGAGTTCTGCCTGCTTTCCCAACTCTGACTCTTCACTGTTGGAATTAAAGATGTGTACCACCATGATTGCCTTCATTATGTCAATGAGATTAGATTTAATATATAAATTCAAACTATAGCTTCACAGGATGGCACTTATTTGATAAACTGATGATGCAAAGCATTTAAAAGGAACTAAAAATAAATTTCTTTAAGGTCTTTATTTTATAATAATGGAAGTTTCAAAAGTGGTAAAAAAAGAGTGCCCAAAACTGATTTCATTTTATCAAGCTTGAGCTTGAATAAAGTAAATATACGTGTGTCACATTTTTTAAATTGTGTCTTTCTTAACTGACTATGTCTTTTACTTAATAGAAGCATTTTTCAATTTCAGAAGGTACCATTTATCAATTATTGGTCTTAATACCTATGCTACTGGAGTATGTTTCAGGAAAATATTTCTTATG
The DNA here is from genome assembly GCF_950005125.1 of Chionomys nivalis. Lineage (NCBI taxonomy): Eukaryota > Metazoa > Chordata > Mammalia > Rodentia > Cricetidae > Chionomys > Chionomys nivalis. The sequence continues at coordinate 30,938,483 of NC_080097.1, read as the reverse complement.
TTTATAAGTTGAAGTGTACTCCCTGTTTCTCTTCTAACAGATTCAAGGTATTAAGATTTATGTTGAGGTTCTTGATCTCTTTCAAGTTGAATTTTTTCACACAATGAGAGATAGGACTTTATGTTAATTTTTCACAAGTCCCAGTTTAACCAGCACCATTTTTGGAACAAAAAAAATTGTATACTCTCTACATCATTGGTCATAATGTATTCCAAATTTTAACTAGAGCAGTAAGACAAGAAAATGAGATTGCAGAGTTATAAAAAAGAAAAGAAGTCAAAATATCCTTATTTGCTAATTATATGATTCTGTACATAAAAGACACTGAAGCCTAAAGAATACAACACCTCTTGTACATTCAGCAAAGTAGCAAGATAAAAAATTAACACAGAATTTATAAACATTCATATATCAAGGAAAGATATACTTAGAAACCAAGGAGATGATTGCACTCACAATACTCTAAATAAATAGCATGGAATAAATCTAACAGAGAAAATAGAATTTCATAAAATAAATTACTGAAAAACCCTGAAAATGAAATTGAAGAAATACCAGAAGCTGACTAAATGTCCCAGTAGTATGGATTACTAATATTAACCAAGTAAAAATGACTACCCGACCAAAAGCAATTTTAAGAGCTAACAAACTACCCATAAAAATTTCAACACAGCTTTTCAAGGAATGTAAAAATCTTATCCAAAAATTCATTATAAAAACACAAAAGACCCAGATAGCCAAAACAATCCTTTGATGTTGAATTTTGGTCTTAAAATATATTACAGTGCTATAGTAATCAAGGAATTCTTGACAATAGCTTCTAAAATCATTAGTATTTTTGATTCTATCAATTTGACAAATGTGAGAGGATCTTTGATTGTGGCTTTATTTTATTTTTTATTGTATGAAAGATACCTGGTGCTGAACATCATCACTGCTGGCCTTTTTTTTTTTAATAGCTAGAGTATTTGTTCCTTTTGGAATCATTGGGTTTTCCCATATAATCTCAATATTTCCATATATTAGATGTGTGACAACCAAACTGTATACGACCTCTTTGCATGATGTTTCCTATTATTGTGTGCTTTTTTTTTTAATTTTGATTTATTATCTACTTCTTTTTTTAAAATATTTATTTATTTATTATGGATACAATATTCTGTTTGCATATATGCCTGTTAGAAGAAGACACCAGACCTCATTACAGATGGTTGTGAGCCACTATGTGGTTGCTGGGAATTGAACTCGGGTCCTTTGGAAGAGCACACAATGCTCTTAACCGCTGAGCCATCTCTCCAGCCCTATTATCTACTTCTTTACGTTTCACTTTGAGAATCAGTTCCAAAAACATAATTACCCTATTTATTTCTACCATATTTCTTCTAGTGTTTTGGAAATTTCTGGTTAAATTTGGAGTTTCTGGTTTATTTATATAACCACAAAGTTACAATTAACATATGACCCAGCAATAATACTACTTTGTGTATATCTTCAAAAAGAAATGTCTTGATTATGCAAGAGATCCCAAATTTCTGTGTATATACTCAGATAACCTGCAACAGTTAAGACATGCTAAACATCCAAGTGTCCATAAATGGATGATTGTACAAATAAAATATGTTGTAAAGACACAACAGACTATTAAAAAGAATAATCTCATTATCATTTGTGACAATATAAATGGAGTTAGAGAAAATTATTATAAATGTAATAAACCAGGCACAAATAAATACTTCATATTCTAACATATGAGAAATCTAAACTTTCATCATGTAAGAAAGGTATAGAAGAGTAATTACTGAAGCCAGAGATAGTGGGAAATTGTGAGATGATGGCAGGCCAATGCAAAATTCTCAGTGAAAAGAGGAAATTTTTTGTAATACATTATATATTGAGGTAGATATAGCTGGCTAAAGACTGCATCTCAAAACTGTTACTAGAGGAATTTTCAAATGCTCTACTACAAAATATTAAAGATTTGACAGTATGATATAATCTTGATTTAATTATTCAGTATATAATATTCAAAATAACATCTTATCATATAAATAAAACTAAGGTATTTCTATATCTATTAAAAATTATAATTAAAAGAACAAATAAATGTATTAATCAAATATAAATGAACTCTTTCCTACTTCTGAAGTTATGTGGTATCAATGTCCTATTCTAGTATACAAATTCTCATTTTTTACTGTAATTAATGAAACAAACCAATTTTCTATGCCACTTTTCTTTATTTTGTTTACCTTTTCATATTTGTTTTAATTTTTTACTTTCCTGGTTTCCATGATAATTCATATTATCAATTTGCCATAAGTGATGTTTTTATCCAGGTTATTTCTTCTGTAGGTAGTCAAGTCACATTCTTTGTTTATTTCCTTAACAGGTAATAAATTATTTTATGCTTTATTTCTAGGAAATGTTGTGTGTTATCATCTATGTAAAACTATTTTTGTCAACATTCTAAGTTTTGTACATTTTGATTATGGTCACTGTTGGAAGCAATGTGTCAGAAATTATTGATGATTATTAGATTTATAGTTTCTTATCATGTGACCCAGGAATTCCAGTCTTCTAGTAGGTAAATAAAGCCCCAGATTTGCTTATCTCATTGATAATAAACTAATATTCAAATAAAATTATCACATTATTTTATTTATGCCTTCTTTAAATATAGAATAATACATATATATATATATATATATATATATATATTGCTTCTGCAAAGTGAGGAATCGTATAATATCACTTACTAAGTAAACTTTTCCTCTTCAGCTGAATCACTCATTTCCTAACATTCAATATTCAGATAAACTGGGCTTCCTTCTGGTATCACTGTTCTCAGTTCTTGTGGAGGTTTTTGTATTCACAGGTCCATACTGATATGTGTTTACTCCAAAGTATTGCTGATTTAATTGTAATACTTTAAAATACTTACAATAAGATACCAATTAGAGTCATCATTAAGATTGCACTGGCTTTGTTTACATTCACCTACCTAATAAAAGAAAATACTTTTAAAAATGAAATCTAGCATGTTACAATTGTACATTAATTTTATAAAAGTCATTTGCATTATTTAGAAACTTTCCTGAAAAATTATTATTGTTTTTGAATTGAGGTTTTGTATAAGTATGTCTTCCTCCTTTCTTAAAACAAGTTTATGTTTAGTTTTGCAAAATTACAAATTTAGTAATCTCTTCATTGTTTCTTAAATATTTAAGAATAGATTTTAAAAAGGTAAATATTAATTTAATTATCTTGAAACTAATAATATTACCAAACTTAGTATTTTGATAACTTTTAAAAATCTAGAAATAATAATTCCAGAATTCTGTAATCACAAAACCTTAGAGTATTATGTCTCATTTAAAAATATTTCCAACTGCTGTTTGACACAAGATGATTCATCAGATTTTACAAATAATATTCATATTATTTTCAGCTCTACACAGTCAGGAATATTGTCAGTTCTATCCTGAAATTTACTCCCTTATGGTTTGAACACTGCAATGTATATTGATCATGTGCTTGGTGTTCTTTTGAACCAATTATAATATTATTTTTTTGTATTTAAACATACATTCAAAAGTTTTCCATCAATAAAATGTATTTCACATTTCTTATAAATGTTATCTTTTCTACCATGATAAAGTTAAATAGTAATTATTAAAATATGAGCATCCCCTTGAGTTTGGCTCATAAGTTTAAAAGTTTGTGTTACAAATTATATGTTGTAAACTTTATCCAGAAATCCAAAGGTTTATAGTTAATTCTATTTATTGAAGAAGTCCTGAAGATTTTAAGTTCCTCTTACTTATACCAGTTTTGGATGCTTGTTTTGTATGTGATAAAAATTATGACATTGTTATACTTCATTACAGATGGTTGCGAGCCACCATGTGGTTGCTGGGAATTGAACTCAGGACCCTTGGAAGAGCAGGCAATGTTCTTAACCACTGAGCCATCTCTCCGGCCCTCATTGTTATACTTATTACTTTTAGTTTTCACAATGACACAGTTTATAGAATTGTTTTACATAGTACTGTCAATCCCCAGTACTAGCGAGGCCATTCAGCATTTAAGAATGTTTACTCCTCCTGCAGAAGACCAGTACTCAGTCCTTAGCACTAATATCAGATTCCTCACCATCACATTCAGAGGATCTGATGTTCTTCTCGTCACCTCCACACATGTGCACATATATACCAACACACACACACACACATATACACACTTTTTCAGTTTTAAACTAATAATCTCACAAAAAAGTACTAACTGGAGGTTTATTGCATTTTAATCCTCTTAATAATTATAAGCATCGCCGGGCGGTGGTGGCGCACGCCTTTAATCCCAGCACTCGGGAGGCAGAGGCAGGCGGATCTCTGTGAGTTCGAGACCAGCCTGGTCTACAAGAGCTAGTTCCAGGACAGGCTCCAAAACCACAGAGAAAGAGAAACCCTGTCTCGAAAAACCAAAAAAAAAAAAAAAATAATAATAATAATAATAATAATTATAAGCATCTATTGACTAGTAAAAGAAGTCACCTTAAATATTAGAATGTTTAACAATTTAATTAATATTTTAAATAAATTCAGTATTTGAAAACAACTTTTAATATCACCAAATATAATTTGACAGTTTTGACTTGGGTGTCTTTGCTGGAAAATGATACAAGAGTATTGCTTCATGGTCTAGAAATCACAATGAATTAATGATCATTTCTACCTTACACAATTGCTAGAAATAAATATCAACTCACTGAATATATTTGTTTGGTCACCTCAGCTCCCTAACACCCCTTTATACAAATTGTCTGGATTGCTTGCCTATGGGCTTCATCCCAGCTCCTGGCATAAGCTTCCTCCCTGGGAGTTGCCTCAGTCAAACTCTGTCTCCTAGAAGGCCCGCCAAACAGTGACACCTCTCTAGGGAAGGTCAAGACCATTTCCATAGGCTATTTAAATTGTCCCTCATTGCCCCAGAATGGACATGTGGTCTCCTGGTTATCCATGGTCAACTCTTCTCCATGTTTCCCCACGGCTACCCGGGAATAAGGCTATCTATTAAATTGGGCGTTTTTTTATTCGGTTTAATTCAGTCTTATTGGAATTATTTACGGTGGAAAGGTTCATCCTAAAAAAAAAAATATTTAACATTTGGCGGTCCCATCGGGGAGTGAGCTGTTTTTCTCACAGGCCCAGAGACACATGTTCGAAAATGCCCTTCTGTTGTGCATGCTCTCTGCCCAGCTAAGATCGGCTTTGTCTAGGTGAGTTCTCTTTTGAGTAGATGCCTCTAAGGACTGGGGGCCCATTTGCATTTATTTTTGTCAATTTTAGGGCTTTCCCATTGGAATCACAATCGTGCTGGATGCCCGATTCATCTTTCCCTCGGAATGTTATTATTTGGATCTTCCTTGTTCTTGATAAAATAAATTGTCATTTAAAAACTTAGTAATGTTAAGTAGAACTATCACTATTGATTTTGACCAAGAAGTGGATTCAGCAATCATACCTGTCAAGGATTGGCCTCGACGAAATCACCTCTTGCCAAGGTAAGGGCACAGGAATTAAAGAAATATTGAAAGACCACCCAGTGCTGGGGAGACTCTCACTCAAGTCTCTCGGGATAACACGATCCCCCCCCCCAGTAACTCACGAGAGACCCTCCTTGCTGCATGAGACGGAACCAGTGCACTGGATCCGAGACTCATAACCCACGCAGGGGGAGAGTTCGACCCCGAGTGAGTGACCGGGAGAACCGATTTTTAAGGGAAGAAACCACAGCCCAGTGATCCAGAATTGGCAGGGAGTGTGTCCCAGAAAATTCTGAAAATACCAGTGAAGATTACAAGGGGGCAACCCCCTGCCTCTCAGGACCACTCCCAAGATCATAATCAGCTAGTTTTTAAAACACAGTACAAACCTGGTCTGCCTAAGGGAGGATCCTGAGAGGTGGTGGTGAGAGGAAAGAACACCAAAGAGACTTTGTTAGAATACAGTTCAATTATTAGCAGAGGGCAGGGGATAGTTATACCCCAGGAAAAAAAACCAGTTGCATCCATGTGCTGGTGTATTACTGGTTGGGGCAAGAACACTGAGTGTGCTTTCTTTGCATACTCGGGAGCACCGGGGAAGGAACCTTATAAGGTCATATAGAAAAGAAAGGAAGACCAGCCCAGGATGTTACAATAGTCAGATATACAGCAACCAGTCCTCGTAGACCTGGAGATTCATGAGCTTATCAGTTGCTACATGTACCGGTGCAAGTCAGTCAGGAGAAGCAGGCTGGGGTCTGTTGATGCATGAGTAAGGCAGGGGTGCAGTTAAATTCCTGATGCTCTCAGGAAGAGAAAAGTGGGGTTTTAGTCATGCTACATCCCCTTCTTAGCTTCAGTCCAGTCCGACAGTTGCATACTGGACTATGAATTTAGGCTTTTGGGGAATTTAGGTACATATAAAACATCAGTGAAAATTATAAAATTATTATAATACTTTAAAAATAGTTTATTTCAAGATGAAAGGGCTGATAATTTGTGATCAATTAAATGATTTTAAAAGTTTACATTGACACCAATATAGTTTATAGAGGACCGCTCAAACTGACATGGAAGCAGGGAGACACACTTAGCCAGTAATAATATAATGTGCTAATGTTACACATAAATTAAGAATAATCAATATTGGAAGTGTTGAGCTTGACAGATGTAATAATCATAATTGGCATGTTATCTAACTGAAAGGCAAAATATAGCTGAGGATATTTTTTCAACTTTTTTTTTGGTTTTACTCTACTTAATTGCCTAAATATATATTTCATTCATCTCAGAACTGAAACTAAAATAGAAACTTTCAAATGAGAGAAGGAACACAGATCAATCTATTCATGCTTCAAAGTGTCGAAACCTTCAGAGAGGCATTTGAACCATTCCGGCTTTAACCTGCCAATAGGAAACAATAAAGATGATACCATAAAGCTGGTCCTGAGAATATAGGGAGTTATTTCATATGAGTTCATCATACACATTTTTAAAGAGATTTTCTGCATCAAGCAAAACACTCTGTCTATCATTAGTGTAGTAATTGCTACTGACCAATATAGCCAAATGCAGAGATGCAAAGCACTGTATAATTAACCAACCATGAAATAATTTGGCTGGCAGCATGCAAGTCTACTTTGCTAACAAATGATAATGCCAATATTCAGCTTCAAAATGGAGACTGTTGATTATATTTCAATTCTAAGAAATTACATTTTCAATGCCCTTATGGAAAATAGTATAGAATGGGAGGCAAATTTTTTACACTTACTGGAAGTCTCAAGGATTCTATATTCTAATACAGAATTACTATCCATAGAAAAATTTAGATGTACAAGTGAGGAATTTATGTATTTCTATGTGTGCATGTGTATAGATACTCAGTATCTTTCTAGAAACATGGGCAGAAATATTCAACTATAAAAAAAATAAAGTTCAAACAATGAAAAGTTGAAATTACAGAAATGTTGACCAAACAACTGCAATTCTTCTTGGAAGACTGGAGAGACACCTTAATTGTTTACATGCGTATGTTGTAAGTATGAGGACAGGAATTCCAAGCCCTAGCATCCACTAAAAGCTAGGCTTATGGTGCTTAACTTAATCCCAACCCCAAAGAGACAGAAACAGAGGGTTACTGAGAGAAACAGAAACAGAGGTGAACTGAGAATCTGTATCAAAATATCAACCTTGGTTTCCACATGCATGTGCACACACATAAAAACACACACATGATGTGGTTCAGTATACTGCGAATATGCATTACTTTCTTTGGTTAATAAAGAACTAACTTTTTTTTTTTTTTTTGGTTTTTCGAGACAGGGTTTCTCTGTAGCTTTGGAGCCTGTCCTGGAACTAGCTCTTGTACACCAGGCTGGCCTTGAACTCCCAGAGATCCGCCTGCCTCTGCCTCCTGATTGCTGGGATTAAAGGCATGCGCCACCAACGCTGGGCAATAAAGAACTATCTTATAGCCAGGCAGGAACAGATTGTGTGGGAAAGGCACACTAGGAGGATGCTGGAAAGAAGAAGGGCAGGGTCTGAGGAGTCTAGAGCAGACATAGAGAGAAGTAAGATGAGCATTATGTACTTAGAGAAGGTACCAAGTCATGTGGTAAAGCATAGATAAGAAATATGGGTTAATTTAAAATGTAAGGGTTAGTAACAAGTCTGAGCTATTATAATTATATCAAAACTTTATAATTAATATTAAACCTCTGTGTTTTTACTTGCAAGTGACTGGCAAGATAGAAACTTCTGTCAACACACACACACACATACACACACACACGAAAGAGAGGGAGTGGGAGAGGAAAAGAGAGAGAATTTGTTAAATGTTCCATTATTTTATGATTACACCCACTAGCTATTCTTTGGACATTTTAATGAAATGTTACACTTTAACCTGAAGGACTTTATGACTTTATTTACATATGATAGGAAGATTACATTTTAAAAAGTTTGTTTCTTGAATAGGTCATTAATTATGGCGAACACTCACTGGGATTTTCTGTGTAACCAAAGTGTAACCAAAATTCTTGGATAGCTACCATGCCCAAGAAAAAGAAATTGCTCAGTGTTGCTTTCACAAGCCATTTTACATGAAGAAATTTATTCATTTGATAGCTTTATCACATCATATTACTAAGAAGTGTCAAATTAAGTGTAGTAAACCATATATTCATTTTAGTGTTTTACTTGCCAGTTAAAATTTATCACTGTTACTTTATACTGCCATAATCTTTTGTTTATAATCATCATTTTAGAGATTTTTTTTGTATTTTTATGAAACTCAGAGATTATATACTTTATATATACTTTAACATTCTAATTTAAACACATTTACTTAAAAATTTTTAAAACTAATATTTCTTGATTTGGACCTTGAGATTTCAGTCCGGTGCTCCAATGTGGGTCTTTGTCTCTGTCTCCTTTCATCGCCTAAATGTTTTTCTTTGGGTTCACCTTCTTAATTAGCTTCTCTAGGATCACGCATAATAGGCTCAACGTCCCCTATTCATGGGGAGACAGAGCACGAGCAACGAACTCAGGACCGCGAGGGGTGCACCCACACACTGAGACAATGGGGATGTTCTATCAGGAACTCACCAAGGCCAGCTGGCCTGGGTCTGAAAAAGCATGGGATAAAACCGGACTTGCTGAACATAATGGACAATGAGGACTACTGAGAACTCAAGAACAGTGGCAATGGGTTTTTGATCCTACTGCACGTATTGGCTTTGTGGGAGCCTAGGCAGTTTGGATGCTCACCTTACTAGACCTGGATGGAGCTGGGTGGTCCTTGGACTTCCCACAGGGCAGGGAACCCGGATTACTCTTAGGGATGATGAGGGAGGGGGACTTAATGGGGGAGGGGGAGGGAAATGGGAGGTGGTGGCGGGGAGAAGGCAGAAATCTTTAATAAATAAATAAATAAAAAAGAAAGAAAACTAATATTTCTTTAAAATATATAATTTTAAAAACAATTTCAAATAATACTCATTTAACATTCTTCTTGTGTTTCAACTGTATGTACCTAAGCTAAAAGTGACTCATAGCTCACTGTTCTTCAATGCTGGGTGATATATTATTATTATTTTCATTTATCAGTTTTTTTTGGCGAGGGGGATTTTTCGAGACAGGATTTCTCCGTAGCTTTTTGTTCCTGTCCTGGAACTAGCTCTTGTAGACCAGGCTGGCCTCGAACTCACAGATATCCGCCTGCCTCTGCTTCACGAGTGCTGGGATTAAAGGCGTGCGCCACCACTGCCCAGCTCCATTTGTCAGTTTTTGTATCATTTTATTTACTGAAGTACTTTTTAGCTGCTTCCAAGTTTTGGAAGGGCTAAAGCTGCTACAGTATCTGTGCATGTGTATTGTGTGGACATATGTTTTCAATTCATTGGGATAAATACCAAGTAGAAAGAATGCTGGATCATGTGACAAGATCTTGCATAGTCTTGTGCACAACTGTCAAAATGCCTTGCAAGTTGTCATTTTGCATAAAATTCATTAATGAATAAATGTGTCTGGTCTACATTGTTGGTATCTGTTTTCCAAAGTGAGGCTAATCTAATAGGTCTGCCATGACATCAGGTTGCTAGTTGTTTTTAGTAAGTTAATAACTTTTGATGGTGAACATAGTTTCACAAACTTTCTTGTCACCTGTTTATTCTGTTTGGAGAGTCCACCCTCTCTCTCTCCCTTTCCCTTGCCCTTCCCCCCCTCACTCTCTCTTTCTCTCTCTTGACTTCTAACAAGGAACTTTAGAAAATTACATATAATTTCAAGTTTCACTTGTTATGCTGATATACAGGAAAGTGGTCTATTTTAATTTATTAATATTGGATTCTGCATATCAGATGCATTTTTAGTCTCAGGAGGACTTGTGTGCTTTGTCTGAAGACTGACCAACAGTTCCATTTCTGGTGCAGAATCCTACCCTTGAGTTATAATTCTATTTTTCCTCCTATATTTTAAAATTGGAGAAAAAATTTTGCTAAGTTACCCAAACTGTTCTGAAACTCATTTGTAATTAAGGTAGTTTTCCGAATTGTGGTTTTACTTTTTCAGTCAGCCAAGCAACTATGATTACACATGTGAGCCTTGAGATATGTCAGCATCTTATTTTTTTTCCTTTTAAAATTCTGTTCCCAAATTTTGGGTTTTCTGCATAAATGATAATTCCAACATCTTTATTTTAATCCTATTTGCTTATTCTATTAGATTTAGCTGCCTTAGATTCCAAAAAGCAGGAGAAACTAAACATTTCTTATTGAGAAAACTTTTGAGTTTCTCACCATTTAGTGTACAGGTAGGTATTAGATTTTACTACATAATCAATATCAAACCTAAAATATCCGTGGCAGTTTGAATATAACTGGTCTCCATAAATTCATAGGGAGTGGTCCTATTAAGTGGTATGGCCTTGTTGAAGTAGGTGTGGCATTGTTGGAGGAAGTGTGTCACTGTGGAGTAGGCTTTGAGCTCTCCTATGCTCAAAATACTGCCTGGTGTCTCAGACTACTTCCTGTTTCTTGCCAAATATGTAGAACTTTCAATTACCTCTCCAGCACCGTGTCTGCCTGCACACTGCCTGTCCGACCATGAAGATAATGGACTAAAACTGTAATACTTTAAGCAACACAATTATGTTTTCTTTTATAAGAGTTGCTGTGGCCATGGTGTATCTTCACATCAATATAAACCCTAATAAGACAATAGCACTTTATTTGTATCCTGATAATTTTTACTTTTTTAAATCATGATAGCTGTTTGAATCTTGTAAGTGTTATGTGTCTATTAATTTTAGTTTGTTAGTGCAATGAATCTCATTATCTATTATCAATATTGATATATAACAAAAGAAGAACTCTAATAGTTGTATATAGCAACTGTTAGACCCTTAGGGGTTTGAATAGCAAATGCTTTAATGAACTAAATATCTTCATATGTAAGAGGGACTGGGTTTTAATTTTCTTCCCCAAAACATCATTGTTTAGTTTTGTTCTAGAGTAACAATGGATTCATAAGCAAAAGTAGGAATTACCGTTCATGATATTTTAGATAATATTACTGTAAGTTGATATGGGATCTTCCTGAAAAATTTAAGGAAAACTTACCAGGGAGACTGGCTTGTGTAGCATTTTCAAATTGGAAAGTTATTATGTATTGAATGTTGAAAAGGCATATAACATGTTATATTTACTTCTTATTTCTTTTTTTTAATTAATTAATTTATTTATTAAAGATTTCTGCCTTCTCCCCGCCACCACCTCCCATTTCCCTCTCCCTCCCCCATCAAGTCCCCCTCCCTCATCATCACTAAGAGTAATCCGGGTTCCCTGCCCTGTGGGAAGTCCAAGGACCACCCAGCTCCATCCAGGTCTAGTAAGGTGAGCATCCAAACTGCCTAGGCTCCCACAAAGCCAATACGTGCAGTAGGATCAAAAACCCATTGCCATTGTTCTTGAGTTCTCAGTAGTCCTCATTGTCTATTATGTTCAGCAAGTCCGGTTTTATCCCATGCTTTTTCAGACCCAGGCCAGCTGGCCTTGGTGAGTTCCTGATAGAACATCTCCATTGTCTCAGTGTGTGGGTGCACCCCTCGCGGTCCTGAGTTCCTTGCTCGTGCTCTGTCTCCTGCTCTTGATTTGGACCTTGACATATTTCTTATTTCTTTTGGGTTGTTTTCTGTAAATTGCATCTTTTAAAGTAATAGTCTATTTCCTCTAGATAGTCAAATTTCTGGCCTAAACATGCACATAATACTCCTTTACAATGCTTGAATTTTTCATGAAATTTATAATGCCCTTCATTCCTGATATTAGTGATTTGTGCTATACTTTTAGTAATACAGTTAGCTTTTGTAAAGATTTGTTGATTTTATCGATCCATCCAACACCTGACTTTCCATTTCATTTACTTGTTAAATTCCTGTTTTCAATTCAATTGATTTCCACTCAGATATTTATTATTTACTTCTTCCTATTTTAGGCTTAATTTGCTTCCCCACCTATTTTTTTTTTCAGGTTGAAGCTTTTAGACTATTGATTTTAGATGATTCAGTATTATACATTTCCTCTCAAATTGTTTTCCTGTATCCAATGTATTTTGAATTTACATTGCCATTTATATTTAATTCAAAATATTTTAAATTTTCTTTGGATCACCTTCTTTTTGGGGGGACTGTCAAAATTTCAGAGGTCATCGTATATGAGCACTTCATCAACAACATTTACGCCAATCACTCTAATACTTGACGATCTTTTGATATCCCTTCCCAAATCCATGATCTCTTCTTTAATTATTATTACTATATTTATGTACCTATGGATGTATCTGTATATATTCACACACATTAGTAGTTCCCAATCAGTCAGTTTAGCTATGCTCACATGTACCTATGTCTAGGGCTGACCCCTTGGGGATAAACAACCTGCATGGGATCTAATCCTTTGTGTGAACTGTTTTTTTCTACTTCAGTGTCTCCATTGTCTTCACATAGCTCTTCTTCTTGGGTTAACCATGTTGACAGACATTTCTGTCCCACACAATCGTTTAGTCATTTAGTCCCAAAGAAAACACACAAAGGTCCAAATTAATTATAAACTGATTGGCCTATTAGCTCAGACTTCTTGTTAACTCTTATAACTTATATTAGCCCATAATTCTTGTCTGTGTTAGCTATGCGGCTTGGTGCTTTCTTCAACGAGGCAGTCACATCTTGTTTGCTATGTGTCTGGCATCCTCTGTGTCTGGGTGATGACTGCAGACTGCCTCTTCCCAAAATTCTCCTTTCCTCATTGCCCTACCTATACTTCCTGCCTGGCTGCCTGACCTACATTTCCTGCTTGGGTACTGGCCAATCAGCATTTTATTAAACAAGTACAAGAAACAAATCTTTACAGGGCAAAACCATTGTCCCACAGCACATCCCCCCCTTTTTTTCAAGAACTCTGAATCAAATCTCTCTTGTTTAGTTTTTTTCCTGACCTTTATCTATACAACTTGTATCCAACACTCTAAACAAAGACAAACATCCATAATCCATATTTTGGGAATGTGGGAGTAGATTCCCAGGCTATTTTCTGCTGATTGGGGGCACTGATAAACCTAAAGAAAATTTTGAATGATGGGAAAATCCTGAATGGAATATTTTGTGAGGCCTGATCATCTCAGTCAGCTGCTTGAAACTGTTCTGGGTGTAGAACTCAGACATCTGGGCCATCTGCTCCCATAAGAGACTTCTCAGGGTGTTGGGAGCAGTGAGACCCCCAGATCCTGAATTTCTTATAATCCCCTGATCTGAGTGCCTACAGCTGCTCTGAGCACGAGACCTTCAGGAGTTCCTGATGGCAGGAGAGTGGTTTCTGGTGGGTTTGTCTGGGGCATGGCTATCTCTATATAATCTGCTCCTGAACACAATAAAGGGGGCATTCTTGGGGAATTCAAGGATGACCCGTGTTGCTGTCTCTCTGTCTGTGTGTGTTTGTGTATTTTAACCTCCAACCCCCTTGCCTGAAGCTCGCGAACTGGGTAATAGCACACTGAGCGTAGACACGGGGCACAGTGCACGGCATCAGGGAGTCTTCCTTGATCAAACCTGATTTTTCTCAACTCAGAATAAATCCATAGCTTCTCATTTCCTGTGGAAACAAAAGGAAAATCTCTTTTCCTAAGTAACATATCTTTTGATTTAAATTTTGAAATCAAAGCATTTTCAAAATATGTCATTTCAAAAAATGATTATCAGCATTTATAATCAAATGTCTTTTTAGCAGCTATTGCTCCTTCCTAAATCATCAAACAATTCAAAGACAACACAATAACATACAGTATCCAGACTTTCTGTGTATTTTTCATTTTTGCGTGGCTTTATTTTAAACTCTATTTCTTTTATTTTTGTTTTTAATTTTTGGCTTTTTTGAGACAGGGTTTCTTTGTGTGTCTTTGGCTGTCTTGGAACTCACTCTGTAGAACAGCTGTCCTTGAACTCACAGAGATGGGTTTGTCTCTGCCTCCCAAGTGTTGGGATTAAGGGTGTGTGCCACCACACCCAACTATTCTCTTTTTTAAGGACTTTATCTTTTTTTCTCCCCCAATCCTATATATTTTTAAACACAATGTAAACCATTTAGAGGTTTTCTTTCTCTGAATCTTTACAGTATATCTCCTTTTTTTGACCACAAGCATCTTTAATTTTCTAAGCCATATGGCTAAGAGTAAAGCCGTGGCTTTGATGACTGGATCCAGCCCATTCTTTAGCTTTCTGAGAGTTCAGCCTCATGGTGGAGGTACTGGATGGAGCTATGTTAATTGTCACAACTCTATGGCATTTTAAGGTCCCTGCCACCCCCAACAATTATGCAGTCAACACCATTTAAGTGTTTCATGGCAGGACCTCTTAAAAGACCTTCAAGGTTTTGCAGATAAAGCTGAGTCAGGAAGCCTCTTTTAAATGAGAACGCTTGCCTCTAGCAAGCAGAGCCTACCCTAGAAAGTGCTGCTATCAAGAAGTCGTGCATAACTCTATTCTTTTCTATCTAGAATAACTTCCCAAACTCTACCAGGCTTTTAAGTAGTTTTGGTAAGTCCTACTTTGGCACGCCATATGAAATCCCCTGTTTGCTTTGCATTTCTTACAAAGAAAACATCTAATTGCAGAGGCTCACTTGCAGTTCAGAGGTTCAGTACATTATCATCATGGTGGGATACAGCAGCTTGCAGGCAGACATGGTGATATCCAGGCATCAGAAAGTAGACTGTCAGCCGGGTGATGGTGGCGCACGCCTTTAATCCCAGCACTCGGGAGGCAGAGGCAGGCGGATCTCTGTGAGTTCGAGACCAGCCTGGTCTACAAGAGCTAGTTCCAGGACAGGCTCCAAAGCCACAGAGAAACCCTGTCTCAAAAAACCAAAAAAAAAAAAAAAAAAAAAGAAAGTAGACTGTCTCACTGGGCATGACTTGATCATATATAAAGACCTCAAAGCCTGCCTCCACCATGCACACTTCCTCTAACAAGACTGTATTTATTATAACAAGGATACTACTTTTAATAACACCATTTGCTTTGGGTAGCATTTTCTTTCAAACCACAATAGTAGCCAAGGGCAATATCAATATTTTTTGGGGGGAAGGTGTGGCTCTTAAACTCTCCTGACTAACAATTTTACAGTCAGTTTCTCATGTCTGGAACTAGGGTTTTATTAAAGATTATGTAAATCGTGGAGAGAACATTATTAACCCAAGTAACATAACTGCATATATATATACATATTTTATGCATACAGATTTAATTTTAGATATATATATATTTATATATATATCATGTAATTTTAAGCAAACACAAAATAATATAATTGACTATGACTTTTTAAAATATTCATAATGTTATTTACCCCCACCCACAGGAAATAAACAAGCAGTCTCTAACAACAGAATGGTGCCCAACGGGGGACTGGCTAAATCCACATAAAACCTGAGAAAGCTTAAAAAGGAATTCTAGTCAAAAAATAACAAAGTTAAGTGTAGCTTTTTGTTAGCAGCATTTTTTGTGGTGGGCTCTGTGTACTGGAAGCAAGCAGAGGAACAATTGTTTTAAGAGAAGAGTTTCCTGACACAGCAGTAGCAGCAAAAACTGCACAGTTCCTTTAAGAAGGAGTGTTCCTGGTCAAAAGATACACATGTAATAAAGACAAATTTAGATGGTAAAAAAACCTCTAAGTGGTTCAGAGTGATGGATAAATGTATGTAGGCTTGAGAGAAAGAGGAAAAAGTACAGACATTTATAGATTAAAAAAGTAAAGCTAATAAAATAAATATTAAAATTGTAGAAAAAGTAATAAATTAAGAAAAATAAGCTATATAAAGATGGAAAATAACAGAGAGTTTTGATTATGTATATTATTGTGTTTTCTTTAAATTTTTGACTGCAGAGAGACATTTGATTCTCGGGACTGCTAAGCTAACCCAGCACATATATTTTAAAGGTATCTTTACTTCAAATTTGGGCCTAAAGATTTGTTGCTTTGGAAAAGAGGTTCTTCTTTTGTTTCCAAAGAGGATGAGACTCTATGAATTCTTTCTGGTCTAATGTGGTTTAATGGATTAAGAACCCCGAAAGGTTTCCATGAATATCCTCCCTAAAATTACGTTGCAAAACAAAATCAGGAAGCATTTTGAAAAAAAAATACACCCAAATTTTCAAATATTGTTTATAAATGCTTATTTACATTTAAAGTGGGATAAGATACAGAGATTTGCATTGGTCTGCATCTTGGTTTATTGATATAAATTTAAGGTCAATTTTTGCTCTTGATTAAGGTATTGTGTTTGTACAGCTCATTTAAAAATATAACGTATAATTTAGAAATATAGGCTAATAGAGAGTCATTTAAAATAGTTAAGCTTGTAGTCATGTTAGGTTTTCCAAATATCCAGAGATGTGTTTCAGATAGACAGATATTCTTTAAATCTTTCAAAGTATACAGAATATGGCATTTAAAATGTTTTAAAAATATAGATTTTTCATGACTATGAGACATATGTGCTCCTGGCAGCATAAATCTACTTCAAGAGGATGAAGAGCCGGGCGGTGGTGGCGCACGCCTTTAATCCCAGCACTTGGGAGGCAGAGGCAGGCGGATCTCTGTGAGTTCGAGACCAGCCTGGTCTACAAGAGCTAGTTCCAGGACAGGCTCCAAAGCCACAGAGAAACCCTGTCTCGAAAAACCAAAAAAAAAAAAAAAAAAAAAAAAAAAGAGGATGAAGAGCATCGAAGAGGTTCCTTATGGAATTTTCTCCATTTGGTCAAGAAAATTCTCTTACCTGGACTGCTTGATGTTATATCTATATATGAACTGGACATGCAGGGCCTACAGAAAAGTGACTATTAAACTTCCCTAAACGTGAGACAGTCCTCTGGGGTTCCTGTTTCATGGAAAAGTCTGCCAGACATTGTGCAGGACACAGAAGAAAGTGACTGACAAACTGCCAATACAGGCGAAACTGTCATTGAAATTTCCTTCTTCATGGAAAAGTCTGCTGGATACTATGGGCCAGTAGTATAAAGATTGGTGCCCACAATGTTACAGGAGAACTTTGAGTGACTGTCCAGGCAGTGAGAAGTCTCTGTCAATTCTATAGTTTGGAAGTTGCTTACAATGCACTTCCTATTAACTTAGGTAATATTATATTTTTCTAGAATCTTTGATGGAGTTAAGAATAGATATTATGATTATAGTTTTCCTTAGTCATGATATAAGAGAAAGTAGACATAAATATTATAACTGTAATTCCTGTTTGATACTTGTTGTGTTATATATAATTTTACTATGATAAAGTTAAAACCTTTTTATTTAAACAGAAAAGGGGAAGTGGCGTGGGTAGTCATTTTATAAATGTGTCTTTTTTGGTTAATAAAGAGGCTGCTTTTTCAACCAATAGGTTAACAGGATTGATATATATGGTAGAGTCAGTGAGAAGCCATGTAGCATTGCTGGAGAGAGATTCAGGACAGAACTTTACATGGTAAGTCACACTCATATGGTGATATACAAATTAATAGAACTGGGTTTTTAAAGATGTAAGAGCTACCTAGAAATACACTTAAGTTATTGGCCAAACACATTTGCAATTAATACAGATATCTGTGTGATTATTTTGGGAGTCTGGCTGGCAAGGAAATGAACAAGCAGCCTCCAACAACATATTGGCCCCTCTGTTTTCATATTATTGAAAATAGATTCTATTCTCCACAATGTATTCTGATTATGGCTCTTCTATCTTTTCCAGTTCCTTCTAGATACACTTTCCTCCCATCTAGATACACATCCTTTTTATCTTTCATTATAAGACAAACAAGCTTCTACGGGATAATATGCCATGTAACAAAATAAAATATAATGAGATAAAAATTATCACATTGGATTTGGACAAGACAAATAAAATGAAAAAAAATGTACAAGAAAAGTCACAAGAACCAGAGACTCATTTCTTTGCTTATTCAAGAATTTTGTAATAACACTAAACTATAATCCATAGTGTATACATAGAAGACTTGGTGCAGACCCTGTAGGCACTGTGAAGACTGCCTCACTCTCTGAGTTCATGAGACATAGCATTTAGCGATGATTGTTCCAAGGTCTCTGATTATCTGCATAATGTCTGCCTGTAAGTTTCTGTACTTGTTCCCTTCCACTGCAGGAGAAAGCTTTGCTGATGATGCCTAAGCAGGGTGTTGATCCATGAGCACAGCAGAAAGAATTTAAGAGATATAGTATTGCTTCATTGTTTGCATGTTTGTTTTTGTTGTTTTCTTTCATTCTTTTTCTTTTTTCTACATAATAGCTACTGATTTTTGTGAGTTAATTTTCTACCCAGGCATGTTGCTAAAAGTGTTCATTGGCTATAGGAGTTTCCTGAGGAATTTCTAGAGTCATATATTTGTACTATACTCTGCAGATAAAAATAAATATAATATATTATAAATCATATATAAATATATAAGTAGCAATATATAAATAAGCACAATAAAAGCAATAAAAAATAAAAACTGCAAAAAAAGATGCTTTGACTTTTCTTTTTTAATTCCTATCTCCTTGATCTCCTTCAATTGCTTTATTGCTCTAGCTAGAACTTCTACAGTACTGAATGGGTATAGAGAGAGTGAATAGACTTGCCTTGCTCCTGATTTTACTCAAAATTCCTTGAGTTTCTCTCCTTTTTTACTGATGTTAACATGGGCTTCTTATAACTTGTTTTTTTTTTATGTGAGATATATGACTGTGTCTGTATTCTCTCAAAGACTTTTTGCAAGGATAGGTGTTGGATTTTTATCAAAAGTCTTTTCTGCATCTAAGGAGATGATCATGTGGTTTTCTTTCAGATTGTTTATATGGTAGATTGCATTTATTAATTTCCATATGTTGATCCTTCCCTGCATCTCTGTGATAAAGCCTACTTTTTGAAGTGCTCTTAATTTGATTTCTAAGTATTTTATTGATAAATGTTACATTATGTTTATAAAACAAATTGGTCCGCAATTCTCTTTCTTTGTTGGGTCTCTATGTGTTTTGGATATAAGTAATTATGGCCACATAAAATAAACTGGGTAGTATTCCTTTCCTTTGTATTTTGTGGAATAATTGAATTAGTGTTGCTATTAACCCTTCATTGAAAGTCTGGTAGAATGTTGAGCTAAAAACTTCTGACCCTAGTCTTTTTTGTGGTTGGGAAAATTTAACAGATTAGAATGCTATATAAATTGCTTATCTGACTTTGATTTAATTTTAGTATCTGGTATGTACTGAGAAATTTATCCTTCTTTTTAGATTCTCATATCTTTTGGAGTATAGAATATAAAATATATCTTTATGAGTCTCTGGTTTTGCTAGGTGTCTCTTGTTAGATCTCTGTCTTCATTTCTAATTTTGTTAATTTGTTTATTTTCTCTACCTTTTAGTTAATTGGGATAAGAGTTTGTCTACCTCATTGATTTTATCAAAAAACCGTTCTTTTCTTCATTGCTTCTTAGACTGTTTTTGTTTGCTTTTGTTCATATTTTATTGATTTCAGCCATGAATTTGTTTATTTCTCTCACTGTGCTTCTTTTAGTGTGTTTTCTTCTTTTTGTTCCAGTGCTTTTAGGTGTACTTATTAGTTACTACTAGAGATCACTCTATTTTTTTTATATTAAGCACTTAGTGGTGTAAATTTACCTGTTAGAGCCTCATTTGTTATGTTCCATAAATTTGGTTCCATTTTCAGCTAATTCGAGAAGGTCTTTAATTTCTTTCTTGACCCATTTTATTTTTCATTCAGCAGTGAGTTGCTCAGTTTCCATGAGTTTTTAATGTTTTCTGTTGCTGTTGTTATGCAGTTTAAATCTCTGGTGTTCAAGTAGGATGTGGGGTGTTATTTTGATTTTCTTCTATCTCTTAAGATTTGCTTTGTGTCTGAGTATGTGGTCAATTTTGGAGAAAGTTCCATGAGTTGTTGAGAAGATATATTCTTTGAGTTTGAGGGAATGTCCTGTAAAAAGATCTATTAGTTCCATTTCATTTATGACATCAGTAAGCTACAGCATTTTTCTGTTTAGCTTTTGTCTAGATGGCCTGTCTATTGGTGAGAGCAGGATAATGAATTCTCCTAGTCTCAGTGTGTGAGCATTAGTATGTGATTTAAGCTGTACTAGTGCTTCTTTTGGGGTGTAGTTAACCACTTTAGGTTTGAGGTTTCTTTTTCTAATGTCTTCTATAGGGTTGAATTTGTAGGTAGAGATTGGTTAAATTTGGTTTTATCACAGAATATCTTATTTTTTCCATCCATGCCAATTCAAAGTTTTGCCGGATAGAATAGTCCAAGCTGGCATCTGAGTTCTTTTACAGTCTGTGTTTATCTGTCCAGGACCTTCTTGTTCTTAGAGTCTCCATTGAGAAGTCAGCTGTAATTCTGTCTGTCTTTTTATGTTACTTTGTCTTTTTGCATCACAAGTTTTGATTATTGTATGCCCAGGGAACATTCTTTTCTTCCAGTCTATTTGGTGCTCTGTAAGCTTCTTTTTCCTTTATAGGCTTCTCCTTTATGTTTAAATTTACTTTTATGAATTTGTTGAAAAATATTTTCTGTGTCTTTGACCTGGCTCTCTTCTCTTTTGCCTACTTCTATTATTTTTAAGTTTGGTCTTTTCATAGTGTCCCAGATTTCATGGATGTTTTGTGCCAAGAGTTTTTTAGATGTAACAATTTCTTTGACCAATACATCCATTTATTCTACCTTGTTTTCAGTGTCTCAAATGCTCTTTTCCATTTGTTACATTCTATTGGTGAAGCTTGCTTTAGTGGTTCCAGTTTCAAGTCCTATTTTTTTTTTTTCAGGATTTCTTTGTTTCTATTTTCACTTTTAGGTCTTGAACTGTTTTATTCATTTCCTTCCATGGTATACTTGTGTTTTAATAAATTTCTTTAAAGAATTTCTTAATTTCTTCTTTAAGGACTTCAATCATATTTATAAATTCTGTCATGAGGTCTTTTTCTTGTGCTTCAGCTATGCTTTAATATTCACCACTTATTAAGATAGGGTTGCTGGACACTTATGGAGGCATAGTGTCCTGGTTGTTACTGATTGTGTTTTGTACTGGTGTCTAGTCATCTGGGTTTGGGAAGATTGCTATTCTAGTTGCTGATATCTGATCTGAACTTTGTTGTAGTTGGTGTTTTGTTCCTTAGTTTCTGTTTCTTCAAAGTGTGTTGCCTGGTAGGAAAATTTTGGGGGTTCCTGATAGGTGTGGCCTCTGGTGTTACTAGGGACAGTGTACTTCTGTATATTGGGAGCTTATAGATGTAAAGGGTCCATTGAAATCAGAAAAACAGGGTGTTCAAGCATGATCTGCTTAGGCACCTGGGAATGGGACTAGGGAGTGAGAACAGGCCACAGCATAAAGTATGTTATAATTCTAGACTCGGAGGTTAAGCATGAGTTCTATTCCCATGTGTTGAGATTCGAAATTAGAGGTGGTGGTAGAAGATTCTAAAGTAAAAGTATCTTCTGGACACACAGGGCTGAAGCACATACTATCTCACAGAAACTGAGACATCATATCAAGGCCTGTACAAGTCATGCAAGACAAAATCTTAGCATGGAGAAGGGGAATCAGGCATAAAGTCCCACCAGTAAACAAGAAACTATTGCAGTGGATAGCTGGTTTATAGATAGAAATTCATTTTTCTTCAGTGAAGTAAAACTGTAGAGATCAACATCAATCCAGGACAGACACTGTGGTCAAAAGTATTTTGGCCAGCACAAAAGTGACTACACGTTTCTGTGGGTGGGTATAATTTATTTCAGTTTATTTTGGTTCTGTGTATACTCTTTTTCATTTTGTTTTTAAAGAAGGAAAAAAGACTTGAAGTTCAGTGGGTAAGGACTGAGAGATGATTGGAATGGATTGGAGAAAGTGAAATATGATTAAAATATAACTTACAAAAAATTAAAAATAAAATTTAAGTAAAAAACTGAGATTCAGCAATTTGTCCATTGACTCATTTCTAAGACTTGTCCATTGACTCAGCTCTAAGAATTGTTAATTTTTTTGGTGGGGGGGCCACCAGTTAGTATTTTCTGTTTTGAATACTAAGCCCCTTTATAAGGGAGTACAGTACCCAAAAAGCTCAAGTTGTGTGTACATAATAAAAAATTAGGAGATGTAGAGATGGGAATGCTAGACCTCACTGTACCTCAATGTACTGTAACCCCAGAGTACCAAAGTTTGGCATCCAGCAATCATTTCAGGTTACTCACAACTACCTGTAACTTCACCTCCATAGAATGAAACGCACTCAACTGACCTCCACAGAAACCTGCACTCACATGCCCATACATCGATATGAATGCACACACATGCATGAAATTAAAATAAAGCACTTTTAAAAAAAGAGCTTAGGGAACGTCTGTGAAACCAACCATGAATCCTGGGCCTGCTCTGGAAATAGACTCGGAAAGGTCGGATATATCTGCATGTGATCATGTCAGCACAAAAGTAGACTCCTAAGCAGCAGGTGGGAGAATTTGAGAGAATATCACAAAAGACATCCTAACGGTTAATTAACTATGTTTAAGAGTCAGGATGCCATAGTCTCAGTACTAATGTTTCTATTCAGTTTTGAACCATCTGCAGTGAACTTGACTAAACTGAAGGTCTGCCTTTTCCGTAAGCATTTCCGAGAGCACAGGAACACAGTAGCAGTGGCAGAGCTTATATTCTAACAGCGCTTATCATCCGCCAGGATTCTTTTTGCCACAATGCATATTGATCCACTTCATCTGGCTTACGTGGAGCATTTCACAATTGTGTTGATACCATTAGCTGAGTTGCCGCAGGCCTGAATGAGCGTTCCCCGTCCATTGCCATGGAGCCTGTAAAGTAAATACAGGAGGCAGCAATATTGACATGAAGAGCTTACGTCTGTCTGAGCACATTGACAATGAGCCCGTTAGATGATTATCTAAAATGTATATTTGGTCTGAAAGCAGTCTGAACATTTCTCAGCTACGCTCTCAGTCACACTGCATCGTATGACTCTTCACGATGCCCTTTTTCTAATAAAAACATGTTGCATGACTTTTTGCTGTTATATTTGATAAGACTTGATTTTTGTCAAGGGACATTCTCCTCTTTTCCTGGATGGACTGTAGATTTTCTCTCTATCTCGGCTTCAAATGCTGTATTTGTCAGCTCTGTTCGGCTGCTATTTCCAAGTACTTTACTTCTAGTTGTATTTTCAAGTCCCAGATTATTTATTTATTCAAGTATTTATTTGTTTCTTTAGTTGTGGGGTACAGAAATTTCTGACCATTACCCTAAAATATGTCAATTTTGAGGTGGATGAAATGACTGACTGAGTAAAGGTGCTGACCACTGAACATGACAATCTGAGTTTTTCCTTCAAGAGTTATATGGTATAAAGACAGAGAACAATTACTTCAAGGTGGTTTTTTGACATAAACATGTCACCAAGTACACACACAGATGAATAAAGGTAATAACAATATTTCATTTAAAATAGTCTATCTTCAATTATTCTTTTTGTTGTTTACATTTGATTATGAGTATATGCCATTTCAAAAAATTACAATAGTGAGTGAATTTTGTTCATATAATTTAGAATAATATAAATACTGAACTTATTCTCATCTATACTGTAGGGGCTGACACTGTTTTAAATAGTGAAGATTTGTTTTGCCTTGAACTTTTGGAGATTTGAGTATCTGATTGATCAGGTAGAGTCAAGGAGAAGCCATATAGCTGCAAGAGACAGACAGACACACCAGATACTTGCCAGGAAGTCACAGCCACAGTGTGATACACGGATTAATAGAAATTGGTTAACTGAAGATATAAGAGGTAGCTATCATATGTTTAAGTAATTGGCCAAGAAATGATTTAAATAACATAGTTTCTGTGTGATTATTTTGTGGTCTGGGCTGTCGAGAATGAACAAGAGGCATCCTCCTACAATTTCTTATTAACATATCTCTTTCTCTGGTGGGATTTATTTGCATTCTTAATGATAGTATTTACTAACTTCTTTCTCCTCTGGGTATAGAATTCCATTAAGTATCTTTTTAAATTCTGGTCTAGTGGCCCTGAATTCCCTTAATTTTCTATAACGTGGAAGCTCTTTACATCTCTTTTAACTAAGAAGCACAACCTTGATGGGAACAATAGCTGTGGTTAATAGTTATTTTCTTTCAGGAGCTGAAAGCAATCCTTCTGTTCTCTCCCACCATTAGAGTTATTTCTGATCAATCTGCTCTTAGTTTAATGTATTTACCTTCAATATTACTTGACATTTATGTCTTTAGATTATAATATTCTCTTTTGTTTTGTACTTTTAACATCCTAATTATAATATGTTGTGGGGGCATGCTTCTATAGTCATGTGTTTTGAGTTTCTAAATGCCTTTTACTTAGTATTCATGTCTTTCAGAAAATTTCTAATACTATTCCGCTGGAGAGGTTTCTTATGCCTCCAAACTGTATGTAGCCATTCTCTCTCAACAATGCCAATGATCAATATTTGATTATTTTTAATGGTACTCCAGACTTGAATTTTTTCTTTATGCTCTTTTTTACTTATCTAGAGTTGATTCTTCCTGAAAGTAAGAATTCAACAGACATATCTTCAAGTTGTGTTATTTTCCCTTATGCTTGATCTAATTAATCTGTTATCGAGGCAGCCAACTCAGCCTCTCATTAGTCAAGTGCTACATTCCTTAATTCATTTAAAAGTTTTTTATTATTTTTCTTGTGTTGCCGTGTTGAGGACAGTTCAGTTGTTGGGACAAGAATATTTTATGATTCTATGTGAGACCTACTTAGTGACTTTCTCTTGGTAACGTGTCTTGAGAATTATCAATCCTCAATTTGAATTTGATTAAACAGCATGGAATCTTTAATTCTTGACATAATCTCCAAGGTGAGTATTTCATCAAGAGATAAATTAGAAAGCCACAAGCTTCGCTCCTGCGCACATGATTGAGCCATTTCAGAAATTAAGTGAGGTGTTCGACACTGACTCTAATAATTTATACTTTTTTGGACTTTATAAATTTTTATTTGATGCTAAGAAGTTTTAAAAGTTAGGAATACAGAAAAGAAGTAAAGCCTTTTTTTTTTTTTTTACTACTCAAATTATCCACAGTTTACATGCATCCAGAAATAGATAGTATTATATTTTCCAATATAACTTTTTAGGCTAATGGAATATCAAGAGATTAAAATTCATATAGTCAGCATTTTCAACAGACAATGTACAATAGAAACATTTTCAACATTTTCCAAGTAAGGCAAGTTATCAAAAACATCTTAATTATGTATTATCTTCCTACACTGATGCTATCAGCAGGAATATATATTCATATAATATGTATAACATCTATTGCATTGAAAATTGCAGAATGTTCTCAAAGTCATTCTGTGAAGATTATTATCTTTTGGGTAGAAATATACATGCATTTGACTTGAGTAAATTTTACTATTCTTTTTAAAGAAATTTAGTGAAACAGTAGTCATTCCAGTGCAAAATTAGCACTAGAAACAACTACTGTCAGAAAGATCAATTGAAAAAAAAGTCAAGTTATATTTGGCACTTACATATAGTTGATAAATCAAAGTAGTCATGTATGTTATTTCACCTCATTGCCATAAGAAAGACACTTTATTAAAACCCAGGGCTCAAAGCCATCTCTGTAGTATTGCTCTAAAGCTCCGAGAGACAATTACTTACACATTAACTGGGCCCAAGTTATTTTCATTTTTGTTATAATACTTTAAAGACTCCATGGGAAATGTAATTATGTGTTCTAGAAAATTTGAAATTACTTCCAAAGAAAATGGTAGCTTTGTCTTCTATATTAGTGACGGTTCTCTGGAGTAAAAGGACTTACAGAATAAATATTGCAGAAAATTGCTCAACCTGTCTATCTATCTATCTATCTATCTATCTATCTATCTATCTACCTATCATCTGTCTATCTATCATCTATCTATCTATCTATCTATCTATCTATCTATCTACTATCTAAAGGAGATTGATTAAAATTACTTATTTAAAAGCCGTGGTCCAGCTAAACCACCAATGGATGCCTACGAATGGAAGGTACAAGAATTCAGTAGTTGCAGAGTCTATGAGCTTGGGTATCTCAGCTGGTCTTCAGCACATGTCCAAATGTTGAAGAAGTAGGTTTCTATGGGAGTGAAAGAAGGAACTTGCTATGAGATGGGAGCAAACAGGCAAGGAGCCAAAGCTTCCTTCTTCCATGTCTTTATATAGGCATCCAGCAGAAGGGATGCCCAGCAGGGCTTGACTTTCTGTGCTCATGTAGTACTGTTTTGTCTACTTAGTCATCTCCCTAGGCCATGCAAATTTTTGAAAAGTTTACACATCAGTCTTTCATTTTTCTTTTCAAAACTTAAGATTATTTTAAAGATAAATCTTTTCACTACAGGTGTTTTAAGTATGAGATTTTTTCAAACAACAGTATTAAGTACAACCCATACTTCATTGAAAATTAAGGAACCAAGGGTTCATCTCTATAAAAATTTGAATGATTATTTATATAAAAAATTTCAGCCATGAATGTTGTCTAAGCTTTGCAATATAAATAATATTTATTCGCTTGGGTTAACAGATTTGCCTTTTTGGAGGAAATATATTAATGTTCATCATTGACAAGAAAAAAAGGCTATCTGAAGTGATATCAGGATTATAAAATAAAACCCTAATTCACCACTCAAGGCTTATTTCATATACATAAGCCATATGAAGAAAGGTTCTGAAAAGTGTACTGTGAAAATCTATTGCAAATATCATAAATGTCATAGTCTTTGTATTTAATGTTTCATTTCCAATACTATTATATTGTATGTATCACAATACGAAGTAAGAATTGTTTGGGTTCCATGTATTTTTGATTGCACATTTTCCAGTGTTAATGTCAAGGATAAGTTTATGAATGAATACAATCTCAGTTGTATTGAAGGATGGGAGATTGGAGAAGAGAAAAAAAACAGAAAGTTAGTTTCAACAATGTATTGTGCTTGAGAGATGGTTTGGTTGGTAATATGCTTGCTTGACGTGAACTTGTGAGGACCTAAGTTTGAGTCCTAGCACCCATATACAAATCTGGGCATGCTGATGTACATCTCTTATCCTAGCACTGCAAATGTAGAGTCAGGAAGATCATAGGAGATCACTGGCTGACAAATTGTGCTGAATCATTGAACTCTAGGTGAAACCTGTTTTAAAAAAATCAAGAGAAAGGCTCTTCACAGAAGACACTCAACATTGACTACTTTTCTCCACATTCATGAACAAGCATACACATATAAACCTCACAAACAATACACATATACAGAAACACATGAAGAGAGAAAGGGATGGTTTCCACTAGTTTAACAACTGCATTGTATTAAAAATTGTTACCTTAACCTTCTAACTCTGAAATTCTTCCTATAATTTCTCACTCCCTATAACTTCTTACTCTGAGAAATATTATATATTATGTCACATCTCATATACTTGGGTAATTTCCATTATAGGAATTACTTATATTGTTTAATAATACTTTATAACCTGTTTTAGTTTATAGGTTGTTTTCATGTTCACACAAATTCTCTACTATACTAAATCCTACCATTTCACCATTTATTGCTAAATTTGCATCCTTTTTGCATAAGAACAATTTGAAAAATGAGAAACAATGAGGAAAATAGACATTGAATTAATGTATTTACCATTGTTTCTCTTTTGAAAAGAAAGAAAAAGACAAAAAGCATAAAGATGTATCTGAATAGATGGTGTCATTGCAGTCAGTCAGCTCACTCTTCTGCTCAGTATTACCTTTCAAAACTGGATATGCATTCAAGTATGCAAGTTCAAGAAAATCGGAAATGTTTTATGTATGATGCCATTATCAGTGTTCGTAATTTCTGTCTTTACCATACATGTATTTTCACTGAGGTCAAATCATTGACTGGAATAGGCAGCCCCATATATGATAACTGGAGGTACATGGTGAGTGGCTCGTAAAAGAACCTAACAGTAGAAGACTGGTGAAATGCCCTATCTGAAACATTAGTTCCTCTATTCAAATAAAGCCAGTATTCGTCTCCAGAAAGATGCTGCAATGAATAAAAATGAATAATGAGATGATGCCTGTGTCTCTTCTGCTATCGCTGTAGGTGCTCTACTTGTTCCTCTCCTCATCCCTTTCCTTTTCCTCTTCCTCTTTCCTCATCCGGAAAAGGTTCAGCACCAAAGCTGAATAGCTTGAGATTAAAAAGAAAAAAATCAGTCACGGAAAAAACAGATGCAATTTATTTTAATATTACATTCTTTTATAAAATGGAACGCAAAACTATAAAACAACATGTTTTATAATATGTTACACGAATCTTAGAAGTTAGCAACAACACACATCACATCTGTTATGACACAGAGAGGGAACAGAGCATTTGGCACACATGAACAGAGCAGCTGTTAGAATAAGGAGCATGTTTATAAAACTGCTATTCCTTTCTGTTATTCCAGGTCACTAAGACAAACACAGTCATTGTCTGACATTGTAGTATCCTAGAAAAGAGGCTTCAAGGCTGGCGGATGACTAGGCTAGGCTGGAGAGATGGCTCAGCCATCTCTGCAAAATAAAGTGGGCTCACAACGAAAATAATGTAGGCTTCAAATAATTACGTCGATTAGTGTTAATTTGTAAACATGAAAGAATTTTACATAGATGTGTTGCACACATGATACAATACATATTTTCCTCAAGTGTAAATTTAAAGGTAAAAACTTAAAAGGCAGTTTAACCATAGAGAGTGAGTCTTTGAAATTTACCAACTCTTTGAAAGTACCTTCACACATGGGATAAGTTCAAGATGAAAGGTTAGGATTTTTCAGAGTTTTCCTGATTGTTTTTTTAATCCTCTTCTTCTGACAAATAAAATGTTTCATGTTGCTCTTATTTCTTCCTTTTCCTGTCCATGTTATCCTGTTTCTCTCAAAAAGGGTGCCCTTGTCATCCTCTCTCTCTCTCTCTCTCTCTCTCTCTCTCTCTCTCTCTCTCTCTGCTGTCTTTCTCTCTCATATATGTGTGTGTGTGTGTGTGTGTGTGTGCTAAGATATTACTTTAGATAAATGTGTATTTTGTAGGCATGTCACTGTTGTAGATCACACTGTTAGTAGTTTGGAGATATTGTTAATAACCTCCAGTAGTGTGAAGATTATATTCCAGTACAGTAACACAAATGATAGTCAGTAGGCACGAAGATGTTAATTAAACCCCAGAGTTACTTCTCCATGTTCAATGACATTTCTATAAGTTGTTTTGCAAGAGGACCTTGTTATCTGGTTTTGTAGAGAGTAACCTTAACCTTGACAATAGCCAATGATGTTTGAGGATTTCTGTGAACCCCATTGCTAATTAATCAACAAAATGTAGCTCATTCCTGGTACTATAGATTTACTTGGTGGCATAAGATATCTAGTTGGGACATTGTATTCATTTTCTTCCTTCGTTCTTTCCTGCCTTCCTCTCTCCATTCCTTTCTTTATTTTTGGTGACCTTGTTTAGATCTTTTCAGACACACATGTAGTTTAGAAAGATCCTATAGTACTAGCTTTTCATATGGTTTTACAAATGGCCATCAGTGTTCGTTGTCTCTCTCATATTTCCTTCTTTTCCCTTCTTTTTCAAACTCCTCAATGTTTAACCCTGCTGTTCTTGTTTCTGCTTGTCTCTCTACAACAATATATTCTCTTTTCCCTTCCTTGGGATATCCTCTTCTTCCCAAGTCCTGTGCTAGGCACCTAACCTTTATAGTTATTCAAATTCTAACAAAAATCAAGCGTTAAAAGTTAACATCTTCATATACAACAATACATACAGTATCTGTATTTTTGGGTCTGGGTTTCCTCATTTGGGATAATTTTTTTTCTGGCCTCAAACATTTACCTATGAATTTCACAATTTCATTCTTATCAACAGCTGAATAATATCACTTTGTGCAACTGGACCGCATTTTAATTATCCATTCATCAATTGATGGGCATCTATACCCTTTTAACTTTCTGGCATCAGTGAACATTAATGATCAAGAATACCTGTAGTAGGATGCATAGTCCTTCCACTATTTCCCTAAGAGTCTGTAGCTGGATCTTGAGGTAGATCTATTCCCAGCTTCCAGACGAACTCTCACATTGATTGCAATAATGGCTGTACAAGTTTACACTCCCAGCAGCAAGAAATAAGTGTTCCACATTCCACACAACCTTTCCAGTATGTGCTGTAGTTCCCAACATCTCTTCAGGAGGTCTCTTTACTTCATTTTCTCTCAGTCCCTGGAGTTGGCATTGTTATTACTATTATTATATTGATTTTATCAACATTATCATTGTTGTTTCTTGTTAATAATCTTGACAGCACCTTACAGCTCTCTGGGGCTTTGTTGTCTCTTCTTTTGAAGCACATGTCATATTGCTGTGAGCAATGTTATGGAAACAGATCCTACACTATCACTTTTCAACTTCACTTTCTTTTAGCCTAAAATGGTAATCTAAGTTGTTCATATTTAATTTCATTGTTTTCTAATCAGAACCTCTAAATTAAGAGCAGTTTTCCTCACATGTGCTGATACCTCTCTCTTTCAAACTATATATCCCTTTGATACATTTTTTAAACTTCTTAAATCTAATGGCCGTACTGAATCTGATAAACATCTCCTGCAGACTCAAGTGCAGATATGTTTGGCCAGACTAAGCATTCTCAAGTCTCAGAGCTGACTATAATTGCATCTTATATTGCAGCAAAACTGACTTGACAATGAGCAGCTGCAGAACAAGATCCATTTAAAATCACAGTGCACGTCCTGTGTGCCCACTGTTGGCTCTTAATACATATTAGTCATTTGAAAACTCTGCTTATGACTTCCCATTTGAAATGGAAAAATAAAACCAAAATTCTTTCTCGAAATGGGAAAGAGTGCCCTTGGGGTGCTAGGAAGGTTCTACCCATCAACACAATGGGCCCTAATGTCTCAAGGCAAACTCTGCTAGCACTCACCTAAGAGCTTTGAATTACTGCGACTGATATTTACTCCCATTATGGGGCACTTTGGGGGGTCTTGTAGCAGGAAACATACACTATAAAACCAAATTCCCATCCATTCACTGGAAGTAACTCTCTGATAACTGGACTGTTAGAAATAGAACATATTTGTGTGTGTGTGGTTTGTAACTAAGCTCTCAGAATTTTTTTTCTGTTTCAAAGTAATTTAAAACCAGGGGAGGGGCAATAATCATCAGGCTAGGATCAAAATTAATAGGTTCTGCATTGATCAGTCTCGGCTCTTAACTCAGAGTTCCTGCCACAGTCAAATGTAACATTGTCTACTTCTGACTTTTATTGTATTATATTCTATCACTGAAAGGTGTGTAAGTGCAGAGTGTTACTTATCTCATTCAGCCCATCCAAAAAGGCTGCAGCAGTGTGTTGCATCATGGAAAGCAGGCAGAATGCTTCCATTTTGTTTCTGAAGTTAAAATAAGGGTATTTGAAGAATAAATAAGGAAATAAGTGAAAGAGAAAAGGAGTAAAATATGAAAGAAAACTTGCTATATATTACAGAGCAGTTTTTCATTAATTATTATATTTGTAATTTAAAAAAACTATAGCATAAGGTAATAAGTGAGTTTCTTAGTTATAAAAATATGGTATTGATAAATGTAGGTTCCATGATGGTTTATTACCTTTTTCTATTTCCTTCTCATTTAATTGATATATCTCATTTTATAACACTGTTTATATATATATATATGTGTGTGTGTGTGTGTGTGTATAAGTATATTGTATATTTAACAGTAAAACTGTTTTTCATTATGTATAATTTTTATTGGTACAGTCAAGCTCAAAAAGAAGAAAAACATTAGGTATTAGTACTTTCGTTCACATTTCTCTCTCGATATTTTGGTTTTTCCCTCAAGATTTTTGAGTAAGACTTCATTTTTAATATTAGATTTAAATTAATAATCCAAGTCAAAACCTAGTGATTTTATCTATTGTAGAACCAAGACAAACAAAGAGGAAACCTGTGCATACAAAAAAAATTTGTAGAATGAATAGCTCCAACTACCCAGGGCTAGAGAGGTCATGGGTCTTAGAAAAGAACCTGGTACTGACACTTTTCTAGACCGGCATAATTCCTAATGACATTCTAAATTTTGTGCTTTTACCTACAGAGAAGAGTAACTGTCACCCTACGTCAATGAAGCTCCTCTTTACAGCAGAGAGAGAGCATTGCAGAAACCACACCTGGCCATCATACAGACTAAACAGATTCAAAGGTTTTAGTTATACGATTATGAATATAAAATGTATATTAATATAATTACATACACATATATATGCTAAAATAATAATCAAGGAAAAAGAGGACATCAATTTGCGAGGGGATGGGAGGGCAGGCGAATGGTTAGAGGGAGAGATCATGGTAAGCATTAAAAGAAGAAAAGGAGCAAAGTAATTTGATCTAGAAATCCACCATCATATATATGCATGTAATTTACCATGCAGTATCATTTGAATTTTCTGTGCTTGACAACATATGAAGAACACTGAGCCATGTTTGAAGGGTTTGTGACTAGTGCTATATCAGAAATATTGTACAGGTATGCTTTGGAATGAGGAGGGCATGTGGACACTAATGACCCCCAGAGGTTCATATATTGGAATGCTTAGTCACAGGAGTGCATGCTCAATAATTTTTGGCCAACTTGATACAGGCTGGAGTCATCTGAGAGGAGGAAATCTCAGCTGAGGAAATGCCTCCTTCATGGGATCAGGCTTTAGGAATGCCTATATGGCATTTTCTTAATTAGTGATTGATGGGGAAAGATCCTGCCTATTGTGGGTTCTATAACAAAACCTGTTGAGCATTCTATGGTGAGCAGTCCAGTAAACTGACCCCTCTATGGCCTCTGCACTGGCTCCTGCCTTCAGGTTCTTGGCCTGTTTGAATTCCTGCCCCGACTACATTTAATGATAAATAAGGGTATGGAAGTATAATCCAAATAAACCTTTCCTCCCCTGAACCAATATATATATATATATATATATATATATATATATATATATATATATATATAAAATAAAGCAAATAAACAACAACAAAAAAAGAATAAATAGCTCATGGTGAAATTAAAAGGTAGAAGTTCTATTCAAGTTTGACGCTTCATTATCAAATTTTGAAATTAACTTAATCTTGTTCCTACATGCAAATAACAAATACAAAATTACAGTAGAACATATTAACATATAATATTTAAACTTGGAGTCATTTTATATAGTATATAATATGTTAATTTATAAGGTACAAAAAACAAATAGATACTACATTACTAAATGTGCATAAAATTATTATAAAATGTTCATATGGTCACTTGAGAAAGTTAGGTTGTGTGCTAACAAAAGTACAATAATTGTTCTCCTCTTTCCTCTTATGGAGACAAATAATATCTATATTAATTTTCAACAAGTAAACCCTTTTAAAATGCAGTGAGAAAATGGAGAAAAATAAGGCTATATGGAGAATGATAACTTAGAAGAGGTCACTCTACTTGGTGCTGTTTTAGAAAAGACTCAAGTGGTTTAATTTAAAAAACATTTTCAGACTACTGGTCTAAGATGAGAAAGCGGCACATGGTATGAACGGAGTGGATGGATGGAGAATTTGTTATCTAATAAAGCATCACATAAATTGCTGTGTGTGTTGGAAAGTGGAGCTCAAGTCTGCTGGAAAATCATAGTGTTTCTCCTGTGCGAGGTATGCACAGCAATGTGATCTGAACTGGAAGAGAAGGAAACTGCGGTATTTATAGATTTCAGATCTACAGTATTTATAGAAGAACAGTTCTCCCTGGAGCTGTTGGTTCCTTTCCACTTTTGGCTTGGATGCAGGTGACAACGTATATTTGAAGCACTGGACAAAACCTTGGTTTGGAATTTGGAATGGTATCCTCAGTGAACTGAAGGGCAAGGGGAAAAAGATATTTATGGGTCAATGACAATGTTTGTCAAGAAAGGAATCAAAAAGAATGTAACATTAAGTTGAATTTTAGAAGGTTAAAGCTTTAGAAAGCAATAAAAGAATTTAAAGATATTAAAACTCTAGTACCAAATTCTGAAACCTGAGGAAAGAACCAGACTCAAAAGTTTCTGTAACGCGTGGCACAAAACGTTTGTTATCTACCACTGTACATGAAAAATGTCTGAATTATAGCAGAGATTCTAATTATATCTCCCAATTATGGATTATTAATTCAGCCATTTACTTATTTATTTCCAATTGGTGCCCCAATCATTACCACAGCTAACATATGTCCCATCTGCCACTATTTTTGAGCACATGAGAGGAATACATTTCCTATGCCATAAATTGTTTCAGAGTGCTTGATATGGTGAGATAAATGTGAAGAAAATGCAAGACACAGGAAGTCATTGCTTTCTCACTAATCTGTTGTAAAAGACAGTGTTCCTCTCTTTGAACCTCAGCATTTCTCATCGGAACCAACACAAGCCCCTGTAATCAAGTCGGAGTATTCCACATGAGCATCTCAGAGTTTAAGCGTGCTCCTCAGCTGATGCTCCTTTATTATTATTATTATTATTATTATTATTATTATTATTATTTGCTATTTTTATGTTACAAGGTGGTTTTTTGTCTAGAACTTTGTTTTCTCTTTCTGTTCATCTCAATGTATGTTTTTGGTTGTTGTTAGTAAAGCATTATTTGTCCTTTTAAACTCTCACTCTGGTATTTTTACATTCTTTTTCTCACTAAACCAAAAGGGAAATTATTTATTGAGAAAAAAATGTTTATTTTGCTGATAAATCTGGAGGCTCCATTGCACAACTGAGCTGACTGCTTCTTTATGAGTCTTTGGTTTGGGACAGCAGAGCAATATCAGGGAAATCTACTTTCAGAAAAAGCGAGATTGGGATGATGAGCAACTGGGATGATGGAATCTTTACTGTCACAGCCATGCACCCCAGAATGTAAAGAACTCCTAAAGTTCAGTCTCTTTTATTTATTTATTCACTTACTCTTTTATTTTGTGTGTGTGTGTTTGTGTGTGTCCTTGTGTGTGAGGTGTCTATGTGGCACGCAGGCCAGTCTGAATCAATTCCTCTATTGTGGATCCTTCCTCCCAGGTAACTCTAGTTTGTGCTAATTTGGTGAAAACTAGAAAATAAACTTATTAATAATCTTTTTTTGCTCATATAAAGATACAGGGAGGGGTGAGATTTTTCTGTAAATCCCACCATAGGAAAAGCAGAGCCAGGAAAAGTTATGGGATTATCCATATAACCTAGCCTACTGGTTGAGTTCCAGGTTAGTGAGAGATATTATCTCAAACTAATAATAAAAAAAATATAAAAATGTGTATTATGCATAGGCAATAATACCCAGGTTCTTCTCTGGGTGCCACATACATATATAAAGAATTTTATGTGGATCTCTTACACATACACAGATACATAAACATACACAAAAATACAGAAATTAATAACATTAGTGATAGGCATATAATTTTCAAAGTCATTTTAGAATACTTAAGTGTGTCCTAGGTCAACAAAAAGCACAAACAGACTTATCTTTTTTTTCCTTCAAATTCCACTCATGGTTCTATAAAACTACCAAGTTTATGTGCAAGGTTAACTGTGGTGGATAAAAGAATACAAATAAGATTCCTGGGTTCTCATCTTTGACTATTCATTTGGCATCGAATTTTAAAATGATTCATTGATGTCATTGCATCTACTGAAATTATAAATAGTACAGTAGTTATTAAATTAGTATTAAATAATTTTCTCTCCTAAAATCCATTCCAAGGATTTCTAGAAATGAAAGTGAAACATTACATTTCACAAGTGTTGTTAATGATTGTTTCTCAAATTTTTCATCACAGAGAGGATAATTGAAAAGAGAAAGTATAAATTAAAAGGTGCATAGTGATGAAGATATTCTGCATGGACAAACTTCAGCTGGGTTCTGACCATCTTTGCTCTGTGTGTTGCCACTTTCTCTACAAACATTCATTTTAGCACAATGAACCCACGAAATCAGTAAAGTTAGAAGTTTACACGCTGTCTATGTGATCCTCATCAATTCCAGGCCAGGTTACACGTCATCATCCCTTCACTGGTGATGCCTAATTCCATTGCCCTGTGCTTGGCACAGGGCAGATTAGTTCATCAGAACCCCCCTTTCCTTTGATGTCCCTTCTTAGTTCTCTTCCATCCATTCACTCTGATACTGATTCTTGGCTATAAATTTCCACTTGCATATGTCATTGTCAAAGTTGAGCTCTATTTCCGTTATCTGGTTCAAGAGTTTTTTTGCAGTAGCCCCTATCTCAGTCCTGGATATTCTTTTATATGCTTTAGCTAACAGTATTGATTGTTCTTTCTTTAGCAGTTCTGAGATAATGATTCACACAGGATCAGAACCATCACTGGATGTCAGTTTCTGAATATTCTTTAGAGAAACCAAGTTCTGTCCGTAAAGCTCCATTGTTTTATATCCTACAGCAGATATCCTGAGCCATCAGTGTCAACTATGATTCAGAGGATCCATAATAAATAAAAGGAAAACAAACAAGAAATTTCATTGTTTTATTCAAAGTCACGAAGAGCATATCCATTTCTTCTGAAGAAAGTGACACCTTGAGTCATTTTGTGAAGTAGGTATTATAGTAGACACTTGGGAGTCAACAATGACCTACAGTAAAATGGCTAGTATGAAAATGACGCAATTTAAATGTTGTTATATGTGCGAGACTGTGAAGAGATGACACGCCCAGAACATGAAGGCAAGGATAGCCACAAACTGGAGCCTATGCCCACTGATAAACACCAATAAGGAAGAACACTGATGATTATTTTGTTGATTTGAGAAGCAAATTGGCACTGGCATTTTTACACATCCTTTGTCAAAAATAAGTATCTAATCACCTTACAAGATCAATGACAGTCCTGCAGGCAACATTTGATACTAATTAATAGCACACATCAAATAACTTTCACTGATTATACAGATGTTAAACATATTACCCTTTCCTCAGTAAAACATGATGAAATGTTCCTGCCCAAGGGTGATCTGAGACTTGCTGCTGAGGCTGAGCTATTTGCCAGGCTATTTGTAGGGAAGTAGTACAACACAACATCTATCTGCCTTTTGATTGATTTAAGGTTGTAAGAACATTCTATTTACCTAATATATGAGAAAAACATGGAAAGGAAAACCTGTTATAAATTGAAAAGAATCTGTATAAATTGCAGTCCAAGCCAAGGTGTAGCTGTCAATTATAATAAGGCTGCAAGTGTTATATGACCTTACCTTGCAGCGAAGCCCAGGTTTACAGTGATTCCAGAAGAGAGAAGAAAAAACAAATCATTATCTATCACAGATATCAGCTCACAGTATTAGTGCAGATCAAGACTTATGAATAGCTCACGGTAAAAGTGAATTTTAATAAATATTGCACTGCAGTGACCTTTGTAGGAATCAGTGTTGATTGACAGCTAAATTGCAAGTGTATTTTGTGTTGCCTTACTTACCACAATTGTGGAAGATGGAAATATGGTCTTAATTTTGTTCAAAAATAGAAAAAGTAAGAGGGGAAAATAATTTAAACAATTATTGCTCACAAAGTGAAACCCGTATTTTCTTTCTCCCTTTTATCCCCTTTTCCTCTAAGCCCCCTCACTCAAAGACGATGCTCATCTTATTAAGTCTAGCATAATTTGCTATGACTTTTACTCCTAACATAACAAGCTCACCACCCAGAAAGACTGGTGAGAAATTAAATGTAGTGTTGGTTGATCTAAAATTAAGGTGTCCTACTGAGAATTATGAAGACATCATGTAATTTTCTAATGGAAGACAGAGACTTATAATGAGTGTTGGATTTTACTTCTGAACAGATTGACATATCTAAATTGGCCCCTCCACCAAACAGAAGAAAGTTGATTGATTAAACCTAAATAATATCAAGCTTTTCATATGTTTTAGAGTACTTGTAGTAACAGATAATGATTTTAAATGTTAAGCAGCAAAACCAACGTGTGTGTGTGTGTACCAACAAAAATTTCATCTTGAAGTTCCCATTGTTTAAAAGTCATGATCTTAAAAAATCTATTGAATTTGTGAATCACACTGAAAATGCATAGATTTGAAATTTTGAATGATTCAGCATTCCAAAAAATATAAGAAAAAGAGGTCATTTCAAATTTTTTTGATAAGTTTTCTACTTTTAGGAATTTTACTTAACAATTTTTCAACATTCTTAGAAGAAGCTAAAATGTGACCTCATATGTAGAAAGTTGTTTAAGGAATGTACACCACATAATACAGTATTTAAACGTTATGCACCTTGTTTAAATTGTTTACCAGTCTATCATAAGATTACATATTTAACATGACTTGTTTTTGTAGTCTAATAAAAAGCTGTATGAAGAAAGAGTACAAAACAACTATATGCAATGAATTAAAATGAATATATTTTTAATTCTCACTTGGAATCTGATTAATAAAAAAGATCTAATTTAAAAACAAAAATATGACATTTTCAGACTTTCATATCAGGATACATTTCATATTTTTATAAATCCCAACAGTTATTATGAAGCCAAAAGAATTGTAATGCTATAAATTACTTGGATTTGAAAAATGTACATGTTTGAAACATTTTCACAGTAACTTGCACATTAGTTCAATAAAGTCTGACTTGAAACACAAACTTCATTTCTTCAAGGTTGTTAATTTTATATTTAAGACAGTGATTAACAAAAATTATATTTTATTGATGTATTTTTGGCTTAAAATTCTTTGATTGATGAATGCTATATGAAAGAGTTCTCTGTCTGTGATACATATCTGTTTTAGTTAGTAGACTCTTTCTTGACATTTCACCCTGTGTTTCTTGAAATTTCTTTAGTACTGTGTTGATTACTTTAGTTTTCAGGGAAAAAATCAAAATATGTGTAAATAGTAGTTATAGAAATAACACACCTGTTTATGAAGAAAAGACCAATAAACAAGGCTTCAAATACTAGCATAGGGTACTGATAATATATTTTCTCTACTGATAAACATATCTGAATTCAGAAATATTTTCTGAGAAACTATGTCTTCTAAAAATGGCTGCCTGAACCTAAATATAAGCAGTGAGCAAAGGAAAGGAGAAATAATTTAATTATATTTTAATTTTAAAGTTACTTTAAAAGTATTTATAAACAGTTAACAGAGTTCCTATATATGCCACACTTCAAATTAAATATTTTAAAATGTAAGTGTTTCCAAGACATGTTATTTAAGTTAATCGGAATGGCTCCATTATAGCTATCTTTCTCTTTTTTAAATTTTAGACATTATAACTACATTATATCTCCCTTCTTTTTCCTACCTTCAAAGTCTCGTACATACTCCTCCTTGCTCTTTTTACAAGTTCAGGACCTTGTTTTTCATTAACTGTTGTAACATGCACATATGTATTTGCATATCACCTTAGAACCTTCATCTGGCGATGGATCGAGATAGAGACAGAGACCCAGTTTGGAGCAATGGACTGAGCTCTTAAGGTCCAAATGAGCAGAAGGAGGGAGAACATGAGCAAGGAAGTCAGAACTTGCACCCACCCACTGTGACAGTATACATGTATGTTAAGAAATAGGACCTGCTCAGTCTGTAGAATGTCACTCATATATGTTTTCATTTTGAAATATCCCTTACTGGGACAAAAGTTCCCTTATATCATCTTCCTTGCTCAAGTGGTTTTGACACATTGCATTGACTGACAGACATGTAGAAAGCATCGCTCTGTATGGATGTTTAGCTAGAGAGCATTCATACAAATATCTTTCTAGAAATCCAAACAGGATTTACAAATTAAACACAAAAATTTAAAAAATAAAGAAGAAAAAAATATTTCTAAGATCAAATAGAATAGTCAGTTCTCAAAAACCTTTTGAAATTTGAACTTCTAAATTTCTGGTTTTAATATCTCATTTACATTTTAATAATGAGAAACAATTTATTTCTCTTTAGCAATGCTTTATTTTTTAAAAAGTATCATAATCCAAGCCAAGATGTGGTGGTTTGTGGCTTTTAGTTCCTGCCCTTGGAAGGTAGAAGTAGGTAAATGTCTTTGAATTCAAGGTCAGCCTCATCTAGAGGGCTAGTTCCAAGATAGTCAGGGCTACAAAAAGTAACTCTGTCTTGAAAAACAAACAAACAAACAAACAAGCTAGCGTGGTACATCACCTCCCACAAGCATTCAAATTGATAAGGACTTTTGGTCAAGAAAGAATAAGATAACATGACGCAGAAAGTGTTGACTTCTTCTGACGGTAGTGAGATTCTAGCTTAGAGCAACTTCAACTGTTGTATGGGCATATGAAGCTGATGCTAAACTTCCTTTTCAGGGAAGATGTAAACCACATTTACTTTTCCTAAAGTCCCAAGATAAAATGAGTCTGGATTATGCT
Organism: Chionomys nivalis; assembly: GCF_950005125.1. Lineage (NCBI taxonomy): Eukaryota > Metazoa > Chordata > Mammalia > Rodentia > Cricetidae > Chionomys > Chionomys nivalis. Next base: position 30,897,331 of record NC_080097.1, on the reverse strand, counting down.
CAATTCACCTTAGGATATAAGTACATTTATTGGGCTTCCTTACAGAACGTACATAAGGGAACACTTAAAGGGGTAAGGGTACCTATCTCCCCTATAGGCTGCATATTGAAATCCTCTACCTATCAGGGATGAGGCTATCTCTGAAGCTGCATAGCTGGAGCTTATGCTCCAACAGTAGCCAGGCCTATATCCTCTAGTTCTTCTCTAAGGCCACCTGTAATCAATGTAGACCTGCCTACATCAGGTGATAGACAGCAGGAGATTAATAAGGTGAGAATCCCATGCCTCTCTCAGCTCCTCTTTGCAAATGTGTAAAACTTCAGCAACTCAAACTGGGATTGTTTGCTAGGGGGTTCAGTTGAATGTTCCAAAATTGCAATTGCTTGGATCAGAGAAGACTTACTCCTAACACAAGGAAATGTGTTACTTGGTAGTAGACAGGTATCAACATTTCCAATTGGATGAAAGTCTATGCTAATTAACTACTATACATAGAAATTATCTACATCATCATAAACTTTTGAAAGTCATTTAGTATTTCCCTATATTATTTCACTTAATTAATAATACCCTATTCATCTCACTCCCTTTTTAAACTTTGTGTTGTTTTGTTTTTGTTGTTTGTTTTTGAGACAGGGCTTCTCTGTAGTTTCGGAGTCTGTCCTGGACCCAATTCCTGTAGACCAGCTTGGCCTCAAACTCACAGAGATCTGCTCCATTTTTCCAAGTCCTATTTCCAAAGTGTGAAGTTTCTTCAGCGAAAGAGCTTACATTCATTCAAGTTCTAGAAAACAAGCGAGGGAAGGAGCAACAACCTAATATTTAGCGAATCACTTGGGCTCCATTGAAGAATAAAGGGAGATTTTTCATGCATGGCACAGGAGAAGATAGCTAGTCAATACATACATACATGTGTGTATGTATATGTATGTAAGCTCATATAATTTAAAAATATCATTGTATAATTTTACCAATATTAATATATTAGCAATATTATTTTATATTTAGATATACTTACTTATATAATTAAACACACATATAAAATACATATATTACATATATAATAAATATGCACATTTATATATAATATATAAGAAAGCCAAGAAAAAAAAAACGGGTGAAGAAAACAGTTCAGAAATTGAAATAGAAGAATCTTCGTCCAGCAATGGATGGAGATAGAGACAGAGACCCTCATCAGAGCAATGAACTGAGCGCCCAAGGTCCAGTTGAAGAACAGAAAGAGGGAGAAGACGAGCAAGGAAGTCAGGATCGCGAGGGGTTGGTCCACTCACTGAGGCAGTGTGTCTGTACTAATGGGAGCTCACCAAATCCAGCTGGACCAGTCTGAATGAGCATGTGATCACACCGGACTCTCTGAATGTGGCTGATAATGGGGGCTAACTGGGAAGCCATTGATCAAGACACTGGGACTTATTTCTACTGCATGTACTGGATTTTTGGGACCCTAGTCATAGCTTCCTAGGCCTGGTTGTAGGGAGGAGGGCCTTGAACTTCCCACAGGGCAGGGTTCCCTGCCCTCTCTTAAGGAGGGAGGAGGATGGAGGAGGGTGAGTGCGGGAGGGGAATGGGAGGAGGGGAAGAAGTGTAAATATTTGAATGGAAAAATAAAAAAAAAAAGAAACTGAAACAGAGGCAATATGCAAAATATAAACCAAGAAAATTCTGGAAATGGAAAATCTGGGTAAATGAACAGGAACTACAGCTTCAAGCATAATCAACAGAATGCAGGAGATGGAAGAGAGAATCTCTGGTATTGAAGATACCATAGAGGAAACAGATTCATTGGTCAAGAAAAACATTAAAACCAAAAAAAGGCATAATGTAAAATGTCCAGGAAATTTGGGTCACCATGAAAGACTAAACGTAAGAGTAATATGGGTAGAAGAAGGAGAAGAATACCTTCTCAAAGGCACAGAAAATATATTCAACAACATCAGAGAAGAAAATTTTCCCATCCTATAGAAGGAAATGCCCATGAATTTATAAGAAGCTTACAGAGCATCAAATAGATTGGACTGGAAAAAGAATTCTCCTTGCCACATAATAATCAAAACTAAAAACATAAAGAATAAAAAAAGAATGTTAAGAGATGCAAAGAAAAAGGCCAAGTAACATATAAAGGCAAACTCACAAGTATAACACCTGACTACTCAATGTAGACTCTGAAAGCCAGAGAAGATCCTGGACACACATTTTGCAGATGCTAGGATGCCAGCCTAGACTACCATACTCAGTAAAACTTTCATCACCATAGATGGGGAAAATAAGGCAAAACAAGAATTAAACAATACTTATCCACAAATCCAGATCTACAGAGAGTACTAGAAGGAAAACCCCAACCCAACGAAGTTAGTTGCCTCCATGAATACATAGTCAATAGATAATTTCACACCAACTAATCCCAGAGAAGGAAAACACACACAGAATACCACTAAAAATAATAGGAATTAACAATCACTGGTCATTTATATAAATGGATTCCTTTATATAAATGGACTCAATTTACCTTATAAACACACAGGCTAACAGAATGGATACCCACATATGTGAAAGAAACATTACAAAAACATAAATCACACACCAAACCAAATCACTAATATTGGGATACTTTAATAGCCCACTCCCATTGGGGTATAGGCCTGCCAAACAGAAAATTAATAGAAAAATAAAGGAACTAGCAGATGTTATAACTCAAATGGGCTTAACAGACATCTGTAGACCATTCCACCCAAACACAAAAGAATATTACCTTCTTCTCAATACCTCATGGAACTATCTCTAAGATGGGCCACATACTTGTTCACCAAAGAAAATCTCAACAGATACAAAAAAAAAAAAAGTGGAATAAGCCCCTGTATCATATTGGATCACCATGGCATAAAGTTAGAATCCAATCTCAACACAAATTATAGAAAGCTTACAAACTCATAGAAACTGAATGATGTTCAACTGAATCACCACTGGGTTAAGGAAGAAATAAAGACAGAAATTACAAACTTCATAGAATTCAATGAAAATGAATGCACAACATACTCAAATTTACGGGACATTATGAAAGCACTACTAAGAAGAACGTTTAAAACACTGAAAACCTACAAAGTTGGAGAGATCTCAAACTAGTGATTTAACAACACAGCTGAAAGCTCTAGAACAAAAAGAAATAAACTTACCCAGCAAGAGTTAACACCTGGAAATAATCAAATTGAAGGCTAAAATCAATAAAATAGTAACAAAGAGCACAAAGAATCAGTGAAACAGAATTGGTTCTTTGAGAAAATCAACAAGATAGACAAACCCTTGTCCAAGCTACCCCAAAAACTGAAAGAGATTATCCAAACTATCAAAATCAGAAAAGAAAAGGGGGGGGGCATACCAACAAATACCGAGTAAATCCAGTGAATCATCAAGTCATCTTTCAAAAGTCTGTACTTCACAAAATTGGAAAATTTAAAAGGAATGGACAATTTTCTGAATAGGCACCATATACAGAAATTACAAAATACACTATTTTAGCAGACCTATGACCCCCATGGAAAGAGAAAAAGTCACTAATAGTCTTCTAACCAATAAAAGCCCAGCGCCAGGTGGTTTCAGTAGGAATTTTACCAGAATTTCAAAGAAGAGTTAATACCAATACTCCTCAAATTATTCCACACAATAGAAACAGAAGGAGCCTTGCCAGACTCCTTTTCTGAGGCTACATTTAACCTGATAATCAAACCACACAAAGATGCAACAAAGAAAGAAGTATAGAACAATCTTCTTCATGAACATTGATGTAAAAATACTCGATAAAATACTGGCAATCTGAATCCAAGAACACATCAACAACATCATCTATCATTATCAAGTAGGTTTCATCCCACAGATGCAGAGGTGGTTCAGCATATGAAAATATGTCAATGTAATCCACCATATAATCAAATTGAAATAAAAAAGCCACATGACCATCTCATTAGATGCTGAGAAAGCCTTCAACACAACAAAGGCAATTTACAGCAAGCTGACAGCCAACATCAAATTACATGGAGAGAATTCAAAGTGATTCCAATAAAATCAGGAACAAAACAAGGCTGTCCATTCTCTTCATTTATTCTATATAGTACTGAAAGTCTTAGCTAAAGCAATAAGACAAGAGAAGGAGCTTAAGGGAATACAAATTGGAAAGGAAGAAGTCAATCTTTTGCTATTTGCAGATGATATGATGTATACATAAGTAACCCCACAAATTCTACCAGGAAACCCCTATAGCTGATAAATGCTTTCCGTAATGTGGCAGGATATAAGATTAACTCAACAGAATCAGTAGCCCTCCTTTATACAAATGATAAACAGATTGAGAAGAAAATCAGAGAAACCTCATCCTGTAAAATAGACACAAAAAACATAAAGTATCTTGGGGTAATACTAACCAAACAAGTGAAAAATTTATGTGACAAGAATTTTGCATCTTTGAAGAATAATATTGAAGAAGATATCAGAAAATGGAAACATCCCCCATTCTATTGCATAAGTAGGTACAACATATAAAAATGGCAAATTACCAAAAGCAATCAACAGACTCTTTGAAATCCTCATAAAAATCCTAACACAATTCTTCATAGACCTTGAAAGAACAATACTCAACTTCATATGAAAAAACATAAAACCAAGGAAAGATAAAAGAATCATGTATAAAATAGGAACTTCTGGAGATATCACCATCTCTGACCTCAAGTTCTTCTATAAGAAGTAGAAATAAAAACAGCTTGGTATTGGTATGCAAATAGACACTTGGAAAATGGAATAGAATTGAAAACCCTGATATTAATCCACACACCTATGAGCAACTGATTATTGACAAACAAGTCAAAATTTTACAATGGAAAAAGGAAGAATCTTCAGCAAACGGTGCTGGCAGAGCTGGATGTCAACATGGGGAAATTTGAAAATAAATCCCTATCGATCCCCAGGCATAAAACTCAAGTCCAAGTGTATTAAAGACCTCAACATAAATATAGTTACACTGAACCTCATCGAGGAGAAAATGGGAAGGAGCCTTGAACGCATTGGTGCAGAAGACCTCTTCCTAAATATAACACCAGTAACACAGATACTGAGAGGAATAAATAATACATGGGACCTCTTGAAACTGAAAAGCTTCTGTAAGGCAAAAGACACTGGTCAATAAGAAAGAACAGCAGCCTACATAATGGAAAACATCTTCATCATCACCATATCTGACAGAGGGCTGATCTCCAAAATATATAAAGTACTCATGAAATGATACAGCAAAATACAAAATTATCCAGTTAAAAATAGGGTACAGATGTAAACAGAGAATTCTCAGCAGAAGAATCTCAAATGGACAAAAGAATTTCTCAGCATCCATATTCATCAGGGAAACACAAATCAAAATGACTATGAAATATTATCTTACACCTGTTAGAATGGCTAGGATCTAAAACACAGAGGATAGTTTATGCTGGAGAGGATATGGAGCAAGAGGTAAGAGTATAAACTGATACAGCCACTTTGAAAATCAATATGGTGGCTTCTCAGAAAATTGGAAGTCAATCTTCCTTAAGAGCCAGTTATACCATTCTCGAGCATATACCCAAAAGATGTTCAATTGTACCATAAGGACTTGCTCAACAATGTTTATAGCAGCATTATTCATAATAGTCAGAATCTAGAAACATCCTAGATGCCCTTAACCTGAAGAATTGATAAAGAAAATGTGGTACATTTACAGGATGGAGTACTACTCATCTGTAAAAAGCAATAACATCATGAAATCTGCAGACAAAAGGATAATTGGATGGTCAAGTTGGGAGAGGGCTGGAGTGGGGAAAGCAATGAAAGAGTTATCTCGAAAGAGGAAGCCATTATGGGGATAGAAAGAAAGTTAGAGCTAGGAAAATTCCCAGGAATCCACAAGGATGACCCCTGCTAAGACTCCTAGAAATAGTGGAGAAGGTGCCTGAAGTGGCATCCCCTGTAATCTGATTGGTGACTACCCTAACTTCATCCTAGAACCTTCATTCAGTAACTGATGGAAGCAGATGCAGAGATACACAACCAGCCACCAGGCTAAGATTCAGGAGTCCAGTTAAACAGAGAGAGGAGCAAGGGGGGTTGTTGGGAGCAGTGAGACCCCAGATCCTGAATTTCTTGTAATCCCCTGGTCTGATTGCCTACTGCTGCTCTGAGCACGAGACCTTCAGGAGTTCCTGATGGCAGGAGAGTGATTTCTGGTGGGTTTGGCTGGGGCGTGGCTATCTGTATATAATCTGCCCCTGAACACAATAAAGGGGGCATTCTTGGGGAATTCAAGGATGACCCGTGTCGCTGTCTCTCTGTCTGTGTGTGTCTCCGTATTTTAACCTCCAGCCCCTTGCCCAAAGCTAGCGAACTGGGTGCCAGTGCACAGAGCGCAGACAAGGGGGCGTGGTGCGCGGCAGGGGGTCGGTCAAGATCATGACCAGGAAATCTACAGAGACAGTTCTACCAAACTTGCTAGAACTGACAAAATCTAGGCCAACAGCCGTGGATCCTGGATAGGACCTAAGTAGGCCATCAGCATGTAAGAATTGTATAACTTTTTATGTGTAAGGGGCCCCTGGCAGTGGGAGCAGGATCTATCTCTACTGAATGAATTGGCTTTCTGGAGTCCATTCCCTATGGTGGGATGCTATGCTTAACCTTGATGCAGGTGGGAAGGGCTTTGTTTTGCCTCAACTTAATGTGTCAGGTTTTCAGAACTCCCCATGGGAGGCCTTGCCCTTTTGGTGGACAAATGAATGTGTGGAGGGTTGTGGGGAGGTCAGAGGGGGAGTGAGAGGAGACGTGGGAGAAGAACTGTGGTTGGTATGTAAAATGAATGAAAAATGTAAATAAAAGAAAAGGAAAAATAGGAGAAAGGAATGAAGTGGTACTTCAATACACATTTAATTTTATTATTAGTTCCTCAAGAGTGATGGAATAGATAATATTAACAGATGTATTAATTATAAAATGATAGATCATTATTATCTCACTGTATGCTACACATCAAGCCTCAGTCAGCTGGCTTTTAAAGTATCAACAATTGAAAAATCCATATCCCAACGATACTAATTTTACATTACTAGTATTTAGGATTATATACTTATTATTACAAGTAAAATGTTTCTTCTGTTCTCATTCCTTAAGAATTTTTCATGACTGTTAAATATGATAAATATTTCATTCATTTAGTTTGAAAATATAAGTATTTATGGTCTGTTCAAGGAATGCGTAGTTGAGTCAGCCATAAGAACATTCTGAAGCAGAATATGCCTGCTAACAACTTTGTTTCCAAAGGATTCTAAGAGTTTCACACTTTGCAATAGAGTTTAAGATACAAATAATCCACCAGCATAGAAATTGGAAAGTATTCAATGCTTTATTAGGAAACAACATATTTTGTTGTTGGGGATCAAACAGAATCTTTAAATATAGGAGGTAATGAAAATGTCACTCTTAATTCTTAGAAAGACTTATACTAATGTCATGATTTAGCTTTTTCTCTATATAGTCATATCACAGTCACAGCTATATATACCTTTTGATTTATATACATATGCATCTATATGTATAAATACTGCACAAGATAATCTACTATGGGCCTATTTCTATAATCATTATCACAAGTCTTCCTTAAGATGTTTTCCAAAATAGTTACATTTTTCATAAAAACAAAATTAGATTTGTTTTTTGTTTTACACTTATCCTGTTTGTTTAAATGTTAGTGAACACCAGTGGTACCCTATCTTTTCTCCATTTGACAGCACAGTTGCTGTTATTTCTAATTACTTATTTTCCCTCCCAGAACTTCGGAGTCTAAATCTTTGCATGAAATGCTCAATTCCTCACTTTCAAGAAGCATAGGTGATTTTAACTCAGGACCTTTCAAAATTATAATATAAAAATGTGTATCATAGATGCTAAGGGTACTGTGTTTTAATTTCTATATTATAAAACAAATCTCTTGTAAGATGTTTTCTTCAATCACTCAAGGTCATCTCATAATTTAATAAGAATGTATTTATTATATTTTATCCCAAACACATCCATCTTGTGTATTTTCTGAAGGAGATGCTAATACCACAGCTACCTTCTTGAGATTAGAATCTTAAACTTCATGGTTCATCATCCTTAGTGTTCTTCCCTGGTTATCCTAAAACTTTCTATGCAGGCCATCATGTCCTCTAATTCACAGAGATCCCAGATTGCTGAGATTCAGGTATGCATGTGCCACCACGCCAAGTTATTTGTCGTTGATCTAGACACCAGTTTATTCTTGAATCAGTCCCAAATGTGAATGACATTTCTATTACCTTATTTGAGAAAATAAACTCAACACTGAACATTCCAAAATCAACCTTTTACCATGTTTTGCTTTAGATGGGTTAAAGAGACTGATTTCTCTGCCTTTCCTATCCTTGGATTTCTGTGGCTCTTATTCATATTCTGGCTATTTCCCCACCATATTTTGTTTATATTATTTGAAAATTTCATATATGAACACTTTGATTATATACAACCCCCATTCCCTCTAAAACACATCCTGTATTCTCCCTATCATCTGTATCCTCTCTCAAATTTGTGTCCTCCTGTGGTCAGTAGTTATTGTCCATATGTACATTAGTCTATGACTGAACACTGGAGTATGGACAACTTACCAGTGCCATGTTCCTGAAGAAACTCATTCCATATTGACTTTGTGTCATTTCTCAACAGAAAATGGGGTGATCTAAACCCTTCACTGATCCATGAAAGAAGATTGACTGGTTTGATTCTGAACCACAGTTGTTGGGAAATTATGGTTGCAACACTTCTATCATGTCTAGAATTTAATATTTTGCAGAAATCTACAAGGTCTTCTGACTCTGATGATTTCCCATCCGTTTTCCAAGATGTTCACTGAATGTTTTCAATACAGGTAATCCAGTATATGTCCTTTTCTTGAAGCATGACACTCCATGGTTACTTGCTGTCTGTTTTGACCAGTTGTGATTCTCTGTAATGTCCCCCATTCACTTTAGCAAAGGATAACCAGAATAACCAGCCTACAGTCCACAATCCCAGAGAAGGCAGGAAACAAGACCCTAAGAGAAGCGTACATGGATTCCCCTGGGAAGACAAGGTCTTCTGAGAAAATTGGGCATGTAATGGAGAGTAGGAGGGTAGAAGGGGAGTGGAGAGGGAAAAAGGGGAGGGAAATATGATGAGTTGAGATGGTCAAGTGGGGAAAATGACCAAAATTGAGAGCAAAGAAAGACGTACCTTGATAGAGGGAGCCATTGTAGAATTAGCAAGAAATCTGGCATGAGGCTAAGTCCCAGGAATCCACACGATGACCCCAGCTAAGAATCTAAGCAGTAGTGGAGAGAGTGCCTGAACTGGTCTTCTCCTGTAAACAGATCAATAACTACCTTGATTGGTATCCTAGAACCTTCATCCAGGAACTTACCGAAACAGATGCAGAGATCCACAGCAAAGCACTTGGCCAAAAACCTAGAATTTGTCATAGAGAAACAGGAGTGACAATATTAGCAAAAGGATCAAGACCATGATTTGGAAACCCACAGAAATAGCTGATCTGAGCCAGTGGGAATTCACTGACTCAGGACTGACAGTTGGAGAATCTACATAAAACTGAAATAGGCACTCTGAATGTGGGTAACAGGTGTGTGGTATGAACAGTTTGTGGGTCACTGGCCTTAGAACCACTATTTATCTCTAGAGCATGAACTGACTTTTTAGAGCCCATTCCCAAATGGGGGATAACTTGCTCAGCCTGGAGGAGGGCCTTGTTCCTGCCTCAAATGATGTGACATCTTTGTTGACTTCCCTTGGGAGGCCTCACCCTCTCTGAGGAACCAATGGGAGTGGGGTGGCAATAGGTGGGAAGACGAGAAGGAGGGGAGGGAAGGAAACTTGGATTGATATGTAAAATAAAATAGTGTTTTAAAAATAATATAAAGTCTATGGCCATACCACCCTGAATGCGCCCGATCTCGTCTGATCTCGGAAGGTAAGCAGGGTTGGGCCTGGTTAGTATTTGAATGGGAGACTGCATGGGAATACCGGGTGCTGTAGGCTTTTTTTAGTAAAAAAAAAATAAATAAATATAAATAATATAAAATAAAGTAAAATCTATTTTATACTTTAAAATATAAATATAGTTCTTAGTAATGTAAACTTCACAACCTAAAAATTCGAGTTATTAATAATACATAAATTTACTTAAAAATCAAAGTAATGAATCTTAAATGTTTTTGTATATTAAGAGGTAAAAATTTTGAGCACTACAAGTTGGATATTATGAATTCTGTTTTTGATTTCAACTATCCTTTCTTAATTCATATAGTTACTATGAAATTTAGTAACAGGTTGTGTAGGCTGGTGATTTTGTTCTCCTATACACTGATTGTATAAGTTATGGCAACACATAGAATATCTTCCATATCTACATTAATTTATAAAAATGAAGATCACTGCTCTTGATGGCTTATATGATATATTTTAAAATCATGTGAAAGGATGGGTGTGGAGGAACTGGTAAATAACAGAATATTAAGAAATACTCTGCAAGTTCTTTGTGACACCCTTTTTTTTAAAAAAAAAAATATATATATATATATATATATATATATATATATATACCTTTATTGTTACCAAAATCTTGTTTTATTTTTTTTAAACCTGGCTTCTTCTCAACAAAAATTTCAAGATGGATTTTTAAGAAACATGTACTCTATGTTTCCAGAACAATAAACTCAATGACAAGTAAAACGGCAGCTTGATATATAAAATTACAGAGTATCTGCTTTTGTAGTAATTCTCTTTACGGCTTCAAAGAAAAAGTGTTAAAGTCAAGGTCTTGGGTGTCTCTAGGACATTGATTGCCAAAATGAACCATTCTTCCAAATATTAGTAAACTTTGCACAGAAGATTGCTGCAAGCTATTTTTTGAGCCAAAAGGATTAGATTTGTCTCTTTGATGGCTCTGACATGTGATATAGATTTCCAATGGGGTGAAGTTTTTCCAGTCACAGGGTGACTTTCTAAACCTCGTTGCTTTCTGAGGGTAGAGAATAGCCTCTACAGGGGGCTGCACTTCAATATATTGCATATAAGTGTGCTCTTCTATGAGGAATTGAACTCCTTCTCTAATGGTCTTTCAGGCATTGAACTAAGTTTAATTAGGAGAATATTTCCATTTCTGCTACACGAAGTTGCTGCTTCACGATTCTTGCAATAACGATTGAAAACATTTCAATAGCACTTGCTATGCTTCAAGTCTTGGTCTAAACACTGTATGTATTTTTAATGCTTCTTTTTCTCACAGCAGCCATATGAATCAAGGCATATTATCATTGCATGGTCCAAGAGAAGAAGAATTGTTAATTAATTTGTCAAAGTTCTTAGAACTAGCAAGTGGCAAGTGACTGATTGGGAGGGGGGATTCAAACTCATGCAAGCTGTCTAATTTTGGAAACTCAACTAGGATTCAAATTCTGGAAAGCTTATCCTGGATTCCCTATGCTATATAAGCACCAACAAGATTAAGCAGAAAGCAAACAGGAAAGAGCATAAGCTAAACATTCTTTATGCATTTTATCCAATTCTTTTACTTATTTTTAAAAATCACATTGAGAAATATTAAATCAAGTGTTTTATATACTCACACAGATGGTTTTCTGAGGTGGATATAATCTAGAAATACTTAATGGAAAATAATTCTGCATTTCAATTTTATAAATGCATAGAACTATCGTCGACTGTCCTACTCAGAATCCAGGCATATATCCAACAGTTACTCTTTTATAATCATATAAAAAGATGTGAGATTGTTTTCTTTTCCATGTTTATCCTTCAAGTTCTATAGAAAGAAAATAAGAAAAAATAAGCGGAATTAAATAAACTGATAAGATAGACTTATCCAATTTAGTTTTGGAATTGAATTTAAATTTGTTTCTCTAAAGATTTCAGCATTATTTATATAAACAGCACCAAAATGCATCTGCTACTTAAAACTGGGTGAGATTTCCTTTATCTCTGAGGTTTTAGAAATACCACTTAGTGGAAAAAAAAACAATTTTAAGGTTATCATATAAGTGACAAAGACATTAATCTGACAAGATATGCTCAAGAGACCCAAGATACAGCTGTGGAAATCCTTTTGACACTCTCACCCATAATTTCACAGAGCTTTGTGTAATTAACACACTTCATGGGGTTTAAGCAACATTTGTTGCCTCTCTATCAGAATGCAAATTTGAGAATGATATGGATCTGCACAGGAGACAGGAACAACTGTTCCCCCAGGTAATAACTTGTGTACTCCTTCCTGACGCAGACCGAGGTGACAGATACAGCATATTTCAGATTTTAATGTGGAGTTAACATATGCTTTATTACAGATACAAATGCTACAACCAGCTACATTATACAATTTACTAAGGCTTACTGTCATCTTGAAATTCTTACGCTATACCTTCTTAAAAGTCGTATTAAATGATGAAACCCACTGCTGGTTGAGGAGCGCATATGTTTAGATAAATGAAAATGTAATCGTGTAAATGATAAAGATTTAACTGGGTCATCAGTTTCTATTTAGACAAAAAGCAATCATTCCAGCAACCAGAAGTCTTAATAGTTACTAATGGGGGAGAAAAGGAGAGAGTCAATGTGTGTGTGTCCTTGTGTCTGTGTGTCTGTGTGTAGAACTGTGTATCTCTGTGTGTGCATACATACATACTTAGCAATGACACTATATTTATACCTTTTTATTTGGGATTTATTCTCCTTTGTAACACTGGATCAGTCAATCATTTCAAGATATGAATACTTCCTGAACTATAGCCATGTAAATAAAAAACACTCTCCAAATCACTTATTATATGGAAATAAAGAAGTCTGCTTTAGCTTTTTTTTTAATAATTCTAAAATTGATTTAAATAAATTAGTTTAATATAATACTGGTAGAGGGACTGGAGAAATCATTCAGTTGGTAAATTGCCTAGCATGCTAGTCTGAGGACATGAACTCTGCCTGAAACCCCCAAAATAGCCTGATGCGGTGCTGTGAACTTGGAATCCAAGAGCTGGGGATCAACAAGAGGATCTTTGATGCTTGTTGAATTGGATAATCTCAGTCCAGGAAAATACGCGGTTCCAAGAATCAAGATTTCATGAGTAAAACTCTCTTCTCCTGTCTGAAGACATCATTGTACAATAGTCGTCCTCGTCCTCCTAAAACCACAACACTTCTGCCTCCTCTTTGACATATAGAGTGGCTCTGGTTATGTCAGCAAGAAAGGTGCTGCGGGAGCTCCTTCCTCCAGCCAATAGCCTTTAAGGTACCAGCCCACTTCCGCGTGGTCTCTGCTGCTTTTTAAAGCAGTGGAAGCTGTGAGCTCTCTCTTGCTTCCGGCTCTGCTTCTGGACCGCTCTTCCTGGTCGTGCAGAGGGCTGTTGTCTAGGAGGGTGATCTGTAAGTTTTTCCTTTAAACAAATAACCCGTTTATTAATCATAATTAAAAATTGGTGTGAGGTTGTTTTGTGACTTACTCCTTTAGAACTGTATAACTTTAACCCAACCAAACTTACTAAATGATTGAGGGAAACCCTACTCGAACTCCACTGCTAGCTTAAGAGGTAACATCAATTGATGGTAGTGAAAAGGAGTCAGTTTTATTCAGGCAAGTAGACCCTGGTGGTTTTCCCATACTTCAGTAGGTCGCCTCACATTCATAAACATATGCGAAGCATTAACTGCAACTATTGAGCTCCTTGAATTAATAAAAAGTATATGAAATTTGGCAGGGGGCATAAGGAGGTCTGGAAGAAGGTAAGGAGTAGGGATAGGTGATGTGATCCAAATACTTTGGGAAACTCTCAAGCAAGAGAAAAAAATATAAGGGCTGCAGAACTAATCAGCGGTTAAGAAGACTGGCAGCTCACAAGTATCTGTAACTACAGTTCCATGGGATACATCACCCTCACACAGAAATCATAGAAATGCATAGACAAAGCACCAATGCACATTAATAAAAATTTTAAAAATTACTTAAAAAGAATAAACAATAATATTTAAAAAACATATTTATATGTTATAAATTTAGAATAAATGTATTATATATACATTGTTGAATATATATTATATATTTATTAATATATAAAATATATATTATATTTTTTTAAAAAAACTAGATGGCCAGCTTTTCTGGAACAACACCAATGATGACTTCTGGACTCCACATGTATATGCATACACATGCTCCTGAATATACAGAAACTCTTATATACATACAATATTCAGTTTGAAAAGAATCTATTGCATTTTAGAGGTTTTGAAATGAGACTTAAATAGAAGCACAATTCAGCCTTTTGTACTGCCTTCATATAACACAAACAAGTTCACACCAATTAATGTACACAAGTATTTTCTCCCATATGTACTCTACATTTGTGTACTTGTGTGTGTATAAAAGTATAGAGTCTATGGTTGTTACCTAGAGCTTCAGGCTTTGTTCTTATTTCCTTAAAATTTTTTTTTGGGTATACATAATCTACAGAAAGTCTTCTAATCTTGTTTGGGCACTGTTATTGCTCTCTTATCTAGGAGAAGAATAAATAAGCGTATAAATCAAGACACATATTACAAATTATGTTCATTTTAATGTACTCAGCTCTGGCAGACTCCTGATCCAAGAGAAGAATCCTGTGCTTTTATGCACATAAAACTGTATTGAAGACTCATTTATCCCATATGTCTCTTATTTTTATTTAACCACAGACAAATTATTTTCAGTTTTCAAGATCATTTTAGGCTACTACAGCACAACTTCTTTATATCAATAGTAAGTTTCAAAAATAAATTATGAGAAATGTGGTGGCTACGCTAGTATGAGCTGCATACTGAATAAAATCAAAGTCTCATTATCATGGCACATGAAAAGAAGCCATGAGCCCCTAAGTAGAAATGGTGCTTTTGAATTCTAAACTTTACTCTATAGACCATATATCAAAGCACATTGAAAAGGAGAAACCTAGTAGAAAGAATAAGAAATGAAGTCTGTGCAGAAGTTAAGCTTTCTTGCAAGTTGTCAAAGGGAAGTACACTACTGAAGTAAGTGGAGTGGGGAGAAGGAACACATACAGTTCTACTTCAAGTGCAGAACTTACGCAGGCCTAAGAAGCTTGAACTCCCTGTCAATCAGTGCTCTACTCCCTTCCTGGAGAACGTCTTGTCAAACATGAGGAGTTAACGGTCTGCTAGACCAACCAGTAAACTAGAAGAATTTGTTGTTAGGCAATGCTATAATAACAATTCAGAGACTGGTCATGCAGGCAGCGTGTCCATATTGGATATTTTTTTACATTTGATATTTCAGATTTCAAATGACTAAATTAACCCAATAAAACAAGCATTTATGAAGTTACAACATTATTAATAAGGTTCAAAATAAAATACCAAAATTTTGAGATGCTTTTAACTTTATTTGTAAATTTTTAGTTTTTATCATAAATTTGAATGCATGATTGTTTGTAATTCATATTTCATTTCCTTTCAGACAAATGGTCATCTTATCTAATCTTGATGTAGATTATGATAAATTTGTTAGCATATACATTAACAGAATAGGATGACCAACTTTGCTAATATGATATGAAATGTCTTCCTTCTGTTACTTCAAAGCCAACATTTGCTTTATGTGAATATTTTAGTTATTAATGTGAGGTCATGCAAAATGAAAGCACATAGTGTCAAGCACTTAGTGATAATAATTCTGAGGAAATGTATTTTAATTGTTACACATTAGCACCTTCCCATTCAGACAATTTTGAGCTTTCCAGACATTTGCATTCAAATCAAGTTCAGTCTAATGTCTAAGATTTGCTGTGTGAAACAAAGGCAGTTTCTTCTCTGCAAACCTGACTTGAAAAATCAGAAAAAGGGAATTGTTTCTATGTTGTTTTGCATCATTTCATATGAAGGTCCCATTTACTTAATGATACATAAGTTAAATTAATTTCATAAGACATAATTTTTTTACAAAGTTTCATTTATTTCTAGTTATGTGCTATGTGTATGTGACTGGGTCTATATACTCATGAGTCAGGTTTTCTCAGAAGCCAGAGGCATTGATTGCCCCGAAGGTGGAATTACATGCAGGTGTTAGCCCCTCCATGTAGGTGATGAAAATCAAACTTCAGTCCTTTGTAAGATCAGTACCTGCTCTTAGTCACTGGCCCATCTCTTAAAGATACAACTTAAATATTGAATAAGTTATGTACCATGTTTATCTACTTTGCATTTAATAAGGTAAGAATTACTGTTAACACACTTTTATTCTTTACTATTTTATAGATGGATAATGCGCTTTTCCATCTCCAAACAAGTACTAATAAGACATTAGATCAAGCATTACATGTCTCAATTTACCTGAAATTACAGTCAAAATTGTATCCAGCTGTGTATGGGTCCTTCAGAATTATGCTCAGGTTTTCGCTCAAGTTACGAAGAGTGCATGTAATAGCTGGCCACTAACTTGAATGTTATTGTTCCCATGATGCTCCTAGCTTACCTTGCCTGTTTAACAGCTCCTTTTAAAATAATTGGGATCTTCAGACTAAATGTATATGAACTATGTGGTGCTCCTCACAGTTAAAATAGAGGCTGGAGTCACGGCTGAGTGGTTAAGAGCACCTATATTTTTTTTGCAGAGGGATGGAATACAGTTCCTAACATCTACATGAGCAACCTTATGTAGCTGTAACTCCAGGGAATCCAAAGCCATTTTTAGTCCTCCCTGCAACCCAGGGAAAAATGTGGTAGACATATATAGAAGCAGATAGACATTCATACACATCAAATAAAATATGTAATTCTAGAAGTTTTTAAATAGTCTCAATATTGATGTTCAAAATATAGTTTAAAAACATCACTCATTGAAACCGTGTCTCGATGGGAATCGTATATGCATTTTCCAGTGTTCCTGCCCTATACGGAAATTTCTTATTTTTACATGAGGGAATAAACTGCGGCTTGGGAGTTTTATCTCTTGGGAAATGCCACATGTGCCCAAATGTGTTTAACAGTATCTAAGCTTAGAAGGAAGAGATCTTCAACTCCTGAAATTTTCAATCAGCCTTGCTTTGAGACACTGGAAAAAATAGAAAGAAAATCAAAAAATTAAAAAAAATCAACTAACTAAAAACCAACCCCCCCCCAAAAAATCCTGAGTAATATGAACATTACATTTGCATCATTGTGTCATATTTTATGCAACTTTGACAGAAAAAAGTAGTTCATGACTTCTTACAAATTTTAGACCACAGTGCTATTACTGGCAGGTTTAACATCAGAGGATGCCACAGGTTTAATATCAACTCCTTTGATAACATTCAATACTGCTGAGTAACACAATAAAATTCTGTTAACATGAGTAACCATTAAAATTATTGATGAGTATCGTGGGGACCAGCTGGTACATTGATCCTTCTGACCTTCTCATTAATAGGCATCCTGAAGAGGGAGGCGTGGGAAGTTTCCAAATTTAAACAAGATAGGGCAAATAAAGACAAATTATTATTCTCCATTGTGTATTAACCTCATCTATCCCCAAAGTCCACGGCTTTATTGTACTGAGGCAGTGGCTGGGTCCAAATGTGAGCATCTATATGAAAGCAACAAAAACACTAGAATAGAGTTTATTTAGAATAAATATCTAGAATAGAGTAGAATAGAGAGTATTCGCTCTGCTGCTTCATTATAATTCAGCATACGTTTTCCCGAACTTAAATCAACGCAGTTTTACTCTACGGCATACATCATATAGAGGTTATAATTTGTGTTTGCTTTTTACACCAGTGGAAATAGATGAAAATATTGTAAATGTTTAGTATCTGTCTTGTAAAAATCAGGGACACTATTCTATGGTGGATATACATATTTTTTAATCCTTAACATATTTGCTATGCCTGGTACAATATCAGGGACAATATAGGAGGGCTTTTGCTGTGCCTAAATACTAAAAAAAAATATATGTTTACAAGCCAATATCACTGGTCACTTAGGAAATCATCAATGAAATAAATTATTTTCTTTTAATCCATATACAAATATGTATTTCTAACCCGAGTGCCCCTTCGAGTAAATCATAAGTAATGAACAGAATGACGAGGAGTTTACAGATCAGTTTTGCTTGGCTTTTTCAGAAATGAACAACAAACTGATTCTGACTCAAAGGAGGTGGAAGTTGAGGGCAGATACTTAAGCTTGTCCTCTAACACCTACATGTACACAATACCACAAACACGTTTGCGCGTGCGTGTGCACGCACACACGCACACACATGCACTACAGATTCAGTTCATGAGCAAGCTAATTTCATTCCTGATAATTTACAGGCTGTCCAAAACCACAGTGGTATCTTGTTTGTGTAATCCTTGTGGATAGCATGATAACCTTTTGTTTGGGATTAAGCATAATCTAGAAAGAATATTGAAAGTTGGGGAAACAGCTTAGTGACAAAATGTTTTCGTACTTTGCAGGAGTCTCTGGGTCTAATCTCCAATACTGAGCAGCAAACATACTTTCTCTAAAATCTTGATAAACTTTCTGGCTTGCCATCATATAATAACAGAAATATTTCATATGCGGAAATGAGACAAATAGTGTGGTATCCTTTCTCTGTATGTCTCCTTCTCCATAGACTTCCGATTTCTGACATTGCTGTTTTTCACTAAAATTGCCCTTCCTTAGAACTCAGTAATTACTGACTTTTAAATATATTTTTTTAAATAGAAGGAATGTATATGTATATAATTACCACAGAGTATGAAGTCTACTCCATGGTTCTTAATCAGAGTTTCAGAGCTCAGGGTAGACACATTAATTTAACAAATAATTAATGATAAAAACATACTTTTTATCAAGAAAGGCAAATGTTAAATGCAATTAAAAAGTTAAACTTAAAGACTCAACTGACATTGAGAAAACTTCAAAGCTAGATGGGAAAGCAATTCTGATAATTAATTTCAATGACTTAGCTACACTTTCTTCTCTGTTTATTTTTGGCCACATCAATTCAACATTTTTGTGAATTTCTCTCATATTTAGAGTGATTGATGAGCTAATTTGTTAATTATGTGACTTCGTAGAAATACAAAAAAGCAAAGGAAACTATTGGATTGATATTTCAATCTTTCATTTAACCACGTATATGGTATCCATTTAGATGCCTTGAAGCCTTGATCACAAACCAAATTACATTACCCTTTAAGCTTTCTTTTTGATTCATGTTTCCCACTAGGATTTATAAATGTTTTGATAGCAAATTTTGGCCTGAGCTCTTTGGAGCTCGTGGATTCTACGACAACAGCTACAGAACCTGCATGGGACCGACCTAGGCCCTCTGCATGTGTGTGATAGTTGTATAGCTTGTTCTGTTTGTGGGGCTTCTAGCAGTGGGATCAAGACATGTCCCTGGTGTTTAAGCTGGCTTTGGGAACCTATTCCCCATGCTTTGTTGCCTCATTCAGCCTTAATGCAGGTAAAGGAGCTTGATCCTGCCTCTTGATGTGCCCTGCTTTGTTGAAGCCCCCATGGGAGGCCTGCCCCTTTCTGATCTGAGAAGAAGGGATGGATGGGGGTAGAGGGAAGGCAAAGCTAGGAGTGGTGGGCGAGGGAACTGAAGGAGAGGAGAGAAGGGAAACTGCTATCAGGATGTGAAATAAATGAAAAGATTTGATTAATAATTTTTCCCAAAGAACAATTATGGGCTCTCTAAAAATATACTTTTGAGATGTATTTATCTCAACACTTGACAATTGTCTAAGAAAGCATAATAATGAATAATGTCATTCATTTTTTCTATGCATGTATAATATGCATAATGACATACTATAAATAGTTCTTCCCATCTTTTAATATCATATTTATTGCCCTCCCCACTCGTACTTTGTGCTCTCCCATGTTACAGCTCTGTTTTTCCCCCCACAGGGATCTAATAACTTTACCTGAGAATGTTTGATTAGTATGCTAGTTGTACAGGTAGTAACATTCTTGGAGTATGACAATGTTACAGTTCTAATCACTATATTCCTTGATAAAGCATTTATTTGTACTTAGCAATTAGTAAGATGACCGTTAATTTGCATACTACTTAAGGAATTGCTAGTATTAATAGTTATTTATACGATATATTCAAGACAATCCATCTCATAAAAGATCTTGAAGGAGGTTTTTAGGAACGTTAAAATTTGGAGGTGGCTCAAAAAATGACCCAGCAGTGAATTGCATTCACTGCTCTTCCTGAGGACCTGACTTAGGCACCCAGTATCCATATTAGGTTACTCACAACCATCTGTAATTCCAGCTGCAGGATCTCTGTACACAGTTTTCCAGCATTTTCTGTTACCCACATATATGAGATACACACATACAAAGACACACCAATACACATTAATAAAAATGATAAATCTGAAACATATCTTAAATTTTGTCTACTCATTCTTTACAGAAATATACTGTGAATCAGTAATTATAACGAGGGAATATTTCACATGATAAAATTTTGAGAGAAGAGGCAGCAGATTTTCTCTGAAGGACATTCTGTAAAGCCACATTTCTTGAAGGCAACTCTTCTTGAGTATATCACTATATTTGACTCTCTGTTTGAACTCCTTCCAAACATTAGCATCACTTATTAGAAAAATTATGTTCATGCTATTTAACTCAAACAACATACGTTCCTAAGTATATAAGATATATTAGAAATCTAAAGCTTGGTAATTTATATAGAGTGAATTCTATCAAAAATAAAGTTGTCTATTTTAGAAGATAGAAAAATTACAAGGAATAGACTTCAAAATTTAGCCCTATGAGCTCATGAGGGCTAAATACATTCAAAGTACCAGATTCCTCTCCATGGACTTTATAAGCTTGTATCACAATGTACAAAGAATTTAGTCCAACTTTAGAAGTCTCCACAGTCTTTCACAATTCCAATAGTGTTTAAAAGTCGAAAGTTAAAAGTTTCTTTTGAGATTCATATATATAATATGAATATATATAATACCTTATATATATATATAATACCTTAACTATAATACCATGTAAAATCAAAATTTTAAAAAATCACATATTGACAACATATAATGGCACAGGCATACATTACCATTTTAAAATATAGGGAAGAGAGTGTAGTGAGGAAATGGACCAAAGCAAAACCAAAAACCAGGTGGGCAAATGTCAAACTCTGCATCAACATGATTAATGTCAAAACACCCTTTAGATGTCCAACTGCTTCCAGCTTTGTTGACAGCAACACACCTCTTTCCCTTGGGCTGGTTCCACTTCCTGGTAACAGCTTTCCTTAAGGTGTCACGTGACTCTACCATCTAAAACGTCTGACCTCAGAGGCTAGGTAACCTTAGTTGTATAGGCAAATTCCATAGCCCTCTTTCTTCTATATGATTAATTCTAAAGCCAAATTCACCTTAGTTGTGTAGGCAAATTCCATAGCCCTCTTTCTTCTATATGCTTAATTCTAAAGCCAGATTCACATGCTAAAGCTGCCAAGTTCTGTTGCTTACTGGGGTTGGAATATGGTCAATTACATCTTCACCAGCTTTCTAGTTTTGATGATTACCTTCACTGCCAGAACTTGACTGTCCTTGAACTTGCTCTGTTGACCAGGCTGGGCAGAACCTCTGAGATCCCCCAGTCTCTACCTACCCAGAGCTGGGATTAAAGGCATGCACCACAACAGCTAGTTCTAAATATTTCTTTAATTTCTTTTCACAAGTTGGAAATTTACCTGGGTGGGATTTTGTGCTGAGGTTACTGCTTCCTTTATACCATTTCTTGTTTATCTTTTTGAGCACAGGTTTTACTCCAATCCACTCTCTGTGTTTTTTCTCTTCGTATTTTACATTTTCTAATTTACCCTGCTCAGCTTGTTCCTTTTCATTATCAACCTTCATTAGTGTTACCACTAATAACCACACAACAGCGTCTATATTAGACTCTTTTGAGATTTCCTCTGCCAACAAAATTAATCCAAAACTTCACATTAGCCTCAGGCACACTCTTGAGACAAGGCCAAAAAGCGGCCACATTCTTCACAGTTATGTTCATGTTAATAACTGAGCCTGGGTCCTCTGCAAGAGCAGCATGTGATATAAATCATTGAGACATCTCTCCAACCTTTGTTTAAATTTTAATAAATAATATCTCTTTAATATTAGTTTCACTAGTCCAATAAGAAAATACCTAGTATTAAATCTCTTTAATACTATTGTCCACAGATAATTATACAGAAATGTTTAAATTGAATTACATTTCACAGAAAATAATATTGAGAAATGTATATTAATATACAAAAATGTATTGATCATATAGTAATATTTTCTCATTTTTGGCAAATCTGTTTTATTGCTAATTTTTAAATATTATTTTGAAGATTTAAAATATATTATAAAATTTTGCTTTATCAGGTGATAAATTCAATTAATTGAAAAATAGAATGAGAAGTTACTATATCATGATTTGTATGTTATATAATGAAAATATATCAAGAACAGGTTACATTCATTTAAATATATAGCAAAGCTAAAAGTATTGAAACTGGTTGTATCTGTCTTAAGAACAAATGAGGCACCTGATAAGATGCTTCAGTAAGTAAAGGTATTTACTAGCAACTCTAGCACGGTGAATTCACTCCTGAGGAGAGGTGAAAACCAGTTAGCCAAGTTGTTTTTGGTTGTCCACCGGCATTCTACAGCATATGCCTGCTGGCCTACACACACACACACACACACACACACATCTCAAATAAGTAGTACAAAATTAAAGAGCAAACAAGGGACAGATGGTGAGGACTTCTGTGGAATTACAAGTCATAACGTAAAAGAATATGTGAGATTAATATAAAAATATTAAGTTAATAAAAAGAATTGTTTACATTGTATATAAACTTTCAATTTTTATCCCCAAACTCTGCTTTTATGGCTAAATTTTGGTGTTTTCCCTTTGGCACCATCGCTGGTCATTGATTGAAAGCTGGGCATTTCAAATTATACTTCAGAAAGCTCAGGTGTGTTTTCTATCAGCATCTCAAATCTGTGCTCTTGACTTCAACAAGGTTCTATAAGAAATAGGAAGAACTTTCCTTTCTCCTCAGATTTCTGTTCATGATATTTGTCATGATAATAGCTTCAACTATATTCAGTTTTAAATACCACTAGATGTTAGAAATCGGACCATTTAAAGCTACAAACCTAATGAAAAAGAGAATTTGAATTACAAGTTTGGTATTTTATCAAAAGTACTAAATTAAATCTTAAGCATGTATCAGGATTACTGTGATATTCACTGAGGCAGCACTGTCCCAGACTGCAGATACGAACAGTGTTGAGCTCTGGGCTAGTCAGTGTTGAGCTCTGGGCTCACCTCATCATAGGTCGATTCCTCCTGATTTCTTCCCATTTAAGACTAAAGAGGTAACATGCTGTTTTCTATTCAGAGCAATTATTACGCTTGAAAGTGGATTTACTTTGTTGGTGTCTTCCCTTTTCTTTGTTCCTTTATGTGGTTTATTAAATTAATTTAATTTGGAAGCTCTGCTAAAAACTGTATTTTTATATATAACCTTTAGCAGCTTGCTTTCCATTTTGGTTTCTTAAGTAGACATGAGAAAGACTTTGGGAGTGTTTCTTTAATCTCAAATCTGCCATCTGATTTTCTGAAATCATCACATCCACTGTTTTTTTGTTTTCGTTTTTTTTTTTTTTTTTTTTTTTTGGTTTTTCGAGACAGGGTTTCTCTGTAGCTTTGGAGCCTGTCCTGGAACTCCCTTTGTAGACCAGGCTGGCCTCGAATTTACAGAGATCCGCCTGCCTCTGCCTCCCGAGTGCTGGGATTAAAGGCGTGCGCCACCACTGCCCAGCCACATCCACTGTTTTAGTGTCTTTGGGTCAATGAGAACATTTCCCATTGTATGGAAGATAATAGTAAAACTTTCAGAAGTCATCTAATTCCTTACATGCTAGGGAATTTTTATTCTTTAGACATTTGAGAACTAGAGATTATTAGCAAAGCACTATCTCCAGTCCTTTTTTTCATCATGAATTAAAGAAAGTAGAGTGAAGCATATTGGGTTCTAAGAAATGGACCAATGTTCTGACCAATGCTGAAAAACTTTGTAGGAATTTAATTATACAAAATGTATAAGTGGTGCATTGTAAAAACTGAACCGGGCCTCATTTCACTGGAATAATTTTCTTGGAAGGTGACATAATTATATCAAACGCATTGTTGCCTTGTGGATGCCCCAAAATGTGGGCCTATTTTCACCTTGAACAAAGGTCAGAAAGTTAGAACTTACTTCTATTCCTTCAAGGCTATTGTCTGTTTCTACTTCAAAGATCTCACCTAGGTTTAGAACAGAGAGTTCTGCTCTCTCAAGATTATTGTCAGTGGGTGTGGCTAATATCCAGATCTTGTATGTCAGAAATAGAGAAGTAGATATGTTTCTTCCCCAAACAAACTTCTAAGGATCCAATTAAGTTTCTACTTCCTTAGGGAGATAACAATGGTTTTCACCGAGGTAGTGGTTTGCCTACAGAATATTTTGATCTAGGGTGTGAGCATGACTTATCTAATTCCAGCAACAAAATGTCTTACTAAGAATTTAGCTGGAAACCTTTAACTGGTCTATTCACTTCTGTATATCAAAATAATGCAGTTTTTTTTTTTTTTTTTTTTTTTTTTTTTTTTTATCTTACTCCTACCTTTTGGGTTCCAGGGTATTTTAAGCAATTGGGAATAAAATGCGTACAATTTCAGTATTCACTGGAACTCCCTCCAGGTACTATCCTATGTCTGCTGTTTTATTTTGTTCATTTGCATCTTTGTATCCTTAACTAGCTCTTCTAATCTCCATGCTGCTACCCTGGTAAGTGACATTTTTGTCGAAGCTGATCTCCGACATCGCCTAAAATAACAAAAGAGAAGAAAGATTCCACATTCACAACGTCTAAGAAACATGTAGTCTAGGATATTCCCTTTCCTTTAGACTTTTACTTTCTTTTCTTTGCCTTTTAAACGTTGCTTTTAACATTTATTCAAAATTGAAACCAGAAATTAAATTACAGGAAAATAGAATTAAAGAAGGTACTCATGATAGCATTACTCATGCCACCTCTAGAAGCTGTTAACACAAAAATCTAACCTGCCGTGCTTCAACTGACTAACCAGCTTAAAAAAATTCACAAAAAGAGGGAGCCTGGTGCATATTAAAGAATATATTACACTCACTGAAATGGGGAAAGTTATTCCATGCTCAATACCAATATACTTCTAAATTTGTTTACAAATTTTTAAAAAATGGCAAAGGAAATAATCTATGATCTGTTTTATGAGATCCATCTTCTTTCCTGATGAGAATGACTTGATTGACCCATAGCTTTATGTTTACTTATGTGGAAAGCAGGCTACTACTCATTTAGTAATCAGCATGGATAGAAAAGAAATGATGACCTCCTGAATATTTTTTTTTTCGAGTTTCCACTGGAATCTTTGACTGGATCATTAAGAATTTGAGCATAAAACACTCAACTCTTAAAATAAACAAAGTACATTAATTTATAAAATATTGAAAAACCTGATCATTATTTATTATTTGCTTTTTCAGAATTTAATGCTTCTATTATTTATTAAGCATTCACACACAGCTCACTTAATCTCACCTGTGCCACAGTTGTCATATGTGCAAAAGTTAGTTCTTTTTCTAGAATCAAACTTATGTAGTATGTATTAGCAACAACCACAATTACCTGCTGGGCTCTCTTGCCAGTCTGGCTTTTATGATTTAATACATTCACTGACAGTACATTTCTGTTTGTGTACTTATCAATGACTTGAAATTTCAGTTAGATTACTCACTTGTCCTTTAGAGGATAAGAACAAAGGAATGCGTTCCACCTCCTTTTAGCCCATGGTTTAGGAACCACATAACATATGAGTTTAGAAAACTCATAAATTTTAAGAACTGTAGCTTTAGACCCAGTTTTATACGATTTTTTTCTTAAAATATGGAGTTTCAAATTAAGAGGTGATAGGAAGATATTGTTTGGAACTGCTGTATTTTACAGATACTTAAGCCCTTGATTGATTAAGTAGCCACCTGAAACACAGAAACAGAGCTAGTATAAGGACAAATGTGTTATGCCTTTTTACTATGTTTATTTCATTTCCTCCATGTTCTTTCTAGCTTTCCTCATCCTTCATTGAAAAGGAGTCATAATATCTTGTGTCACTGAAAAGCATCTCCATATAGAAACTGTTGATTGTTCATACAAATAAAAACCCAAAAGATTTAGTGAAAATTTTCAAACCACGGAGACTCATACATAATCTAACATTTCAGTGTCCCAATTGTGAGCAATGATACTTGGGCATTTTTGCTGGCATTTTTTTTGGAAAGGGGAACTATAAATTTTATCTCTTCAGAAACTGGAAAATCAAATCTATCAAGATAAGAAAACAGAAATGATACCTTCCACATGCAGACCTCTCATGGTTACCTTTCTAGGTTTACAGACATCAATTTTTAAACAAAGGGAATGAAATATTTGACAAATATTTGTTAAGTACTTGGTATGCACCAATTTCCCTTCTCTTATAGGAAAGAGTAGAGGAGGAAAAGAAGAGAGAGCCTTACTCTGAAAATTATGTTGGACCTGGGCCTGGCATATTCCTGCTTTCTCTTTTGACAGCTCTGAGTTCTGAAGAAGACAAAATTGTTTTAAAGATATACTCACATAAATATTATCCAGGGATGGAGTCTTGACTTATTTTATCCTTTATATGTATATGATAATCTAATCAGAGAAAAATAGCTTTACCATAGCTAAGAATGTTACCCCCTTTCAGTGAAGCACACAAGGAAATATGTAGAAACTCAGAAAATAATAGCAGAATTCAATTTAAAAGAACACTTAATGAGCTCAAAACTCTGATCTTCTCTTCTTTTCTGCAATTTCCTTGAAATTGGATTGAAAACCAGGAGTCTCACTGGTCATTCTATAAGCCAAAGCATTTTCCAGATGCTGAAGATTGATGCATGCCTTGGACGCTTTGATATTTTATGAAGCTGTGTAACAGGTCCAAGTACTGGAGAGCCCACATCAGGTCCAACAAGTGAGTATGCTACGTGGTTTCCTATGAAGAGAAAACATCAATGAGGTCTTAAGGAAAGACAGAGCCTCAGCTTAAAATGAACATCTTTCAAGCCGATGGTCAAGGCCTGCATGACAATAACATCAGAGAATTTTAACTTTTTACAACATTGGGCAGTCATTTATATATTTTACTACTGTTTTCACTTAATTAGAAATAAAATTAGACCTTAGAGAATTTGAGAATCTTGGCCCATCCCTAGGGTTTACTTCTGGCGCTATATACAAGGTCATCTTGATCATTCTGCTCCTTTGTTTTCCATACTTTCACAATTGTGTTTACCTGGAAGTAGAAAAGGATTTATTTACTCTGAATTTTTTTTGGTTTATTTCATTTTTTTTTCTTTTTCTTATTGATTTTGGCTGAGCTCTATATTTTTCTCTCCTCCCCTCCCTGCCTCTCCCCTCCCCTTCAATCCTCCCACAAAGTCTCCATGCTCCCAATATACTCAGGAGATCTTGTCTTTTTCTACTTCCCATGTATATTAGATTCATGAATGTCTGTCTTAGGGTCCTTATTGTTGTCTAAATCCTCTGGGATTGTGATTTGTGGGCTGGCTGGTTTTCTTTGTTTTATGTTTAAAAACCACTTACGGGTGAGTACATGTGATAATTGTCTTTCTGTGTCTAGGTTACCTCTGGTGGCTCCATCGAGTCTCTCTGATTCTGTCTTCCTCCTCCAGTGCTATAGGCCAAGCCAGTTCTTTATTCATGAACCAATAAAAACAACATACAGACAGAAGGGCCTCCCACACCTCTTCCTTCCTTCCTTCCTTCCTTCCTTCCTTCCTTCCTTCCTTCCTTCCTTCCTTCCTTCCTTCCTTCCTTCCTTCCTTCCTCCCTTCCTCCCTTCCTCCCTTCCTCCCTTCCTCCCTTCCTCCCTTTCTTGTTTTGACAAATAATCAAAATATTTGATAACCATATTCATATGGAGCTCTGAGAAGTGACACTGAAAATACTTTTAAGAATTTTGCTTCCCATTATCTAAATTATATTTTAGATATCTTTAAAAAAATATCATCATCACACCTTGTTTGCACGTTTGAAAAAGTCCCCAGTCCATTTCTGAAATTTACCCTACTATTCTGGGTTTGATTGGTATTCCATGTCCTCATTGATGCTAAGATATTTACACACTGTCTTCTTTGAGTGACAGGAAAGAGTACAGTGCAATACTGAGGGGACAGCCCATCCGCTTAATTGAGAAACAAATTGGCCTGGATTCCTTCGAAATACAAATTGTGCACAAATACAAAAAATAAATCACTTCAAACAGTAGTACATCTAAATGTCAAATTCTTGTTTTTGACAGTGAAGGCATGTCCCTAGGAAGGCATGGAGACAGAGGAAGATTTACACTTCTGCATAAATAAAAAAGTTAAGAATATATCACTTTTTTACAAGTTGGTATAAAATAGCCAGATGTAGTTGTACCGGGAAGCACAAAATATGATTAAGTTTGAGTAATGCCTAAACTTAAGGGATCCAATTATCCTCTGTTTAGAGCCTCAATCCCAGTAGTAATAAGGGAATATTTAGCAAGGTTTTATTATAGCTCTGTTGTTATAGCATTTGCAGTTTTAGTGAAATCCTCTGTATCATCCTTCAGCATGATTTCCATCATTCTCTTCTTTGTGCAATGACCTTTTTATGGCAGTGGGTATTATTGCTATCTGTCTAAAGAGATTGAGCTACAAATGCAATAAATGCTGTTTTAAAGCAATACTTACACAGTTCATATCTATTTTTTGTTTGTTTACAATGCATCTTTCACATTGTATAAAAATTTTCCAGGAAAACCTTTACTGCTCAGTGTTTCAACATCTTAAAATTGAAAATAGATTTTTTTTTTCACATACGGTATGTTTTGATCAGGATTTCCTTTCCCTCAACTTCTCCCTTATCCTTCCCACCTCCGTGTCCCACCCAAAGTCATACCTTTTTTTTTCTCTCATTATGAAACAGTCACCTAAAGAAGTAAATAAATAAAATAGAGTAGAATAAAAACAAATGGGATAGGACAAAATAAACAAGTAAACAAGGCCAAAGAAAAAGCACAAGGAAAACATACAGAATCACGCCCATGTGCCCACACATAAATACCATTAAAACACAAAATCAGAAACTATAATAAAACAGAAAATCTAAAAACATAAATAGAAAACCTATCAGGAAAGAACAGACAAACAAAAAAATGACCAGACAAAGCATTAAGGAAAAAATCTTCCAAACATACCATTGAGTTCATTTTGTGTTAGTCTTCTACTGCTGGCATGGGGCTTACCCTTAAGTGTTATTTGTATACTGAATCATACAGTGATATTTTATTTGTGTCTTAAAAAATAAAGTTTGCCTGAAGATTAGAGTGCAGAGCTAAGTCATTAGAGGCCAAGGAGTGGTGGCACACACCTTTAATCCCAGGACTCAAGGCCACCCAGGGCTTTGGGAGAAGGAATCTGTCTTAAAAGAGAAATGAAACTCACACAAAGTGCTCCCAGTGTGCTGGACTCACAGGCCTTTAATCCCAGTACTGTGGAGGTGGGCACAGGAGTGGTATGAGTGGGTGGAGAGAGGAATAAGGGTGGGAGGAGAGAAGAGTTCATTACGGTCTAAGGACTGGTGGAGAACATTGCAGTCTGCAGTCATTCTTAGGGTCGGGTTGCCCCTTTGTCTGAGCCTTGGTAGAGGTAAGAACTTCCTAGTGGCTTGGCGGCTTTGCTTTTCTGATCTTCAGCATGAACCCTAATATCCATTTCTGGGTTTATATTAATCGTGTTACAGAGTGAGACTCCTTCAGTTCCTTAGTGTTCCCCTTTGTGAGTAGTTATTGACTGAAGATAGCTTCAGGGTAAGGGAATGGAGTCCTTTGTCCACGTCTCTCAGTACTTGGACTCCATCTGATTTAGACCTGTGGAGGCCGGAGTCACACTGCATTTCTACCAACTGTGGGACATTTTATATGACCATAGGGCAATGCGATAGAAGCTACAATTGGGATGTAAAGAACAAACACTAAATATAGGATTTTTCCAATAATCAGACAAACAAAATGAGAAGCAAACAATCTTCCTCTGCAGTTAAACTGTAGATTCTGTCCTGTTTTGAATACGTTCAGTAATGTGACCTATGTATGCTATAAGCATACCATACAACAATATTATTTTTTTTTTATTTATTTTTTTGTTTTGTTTTTTTTCGAGACAGGGTTTCTCTGTGGTTTTGGAGCCTGTCCTGGAACTAGCTCTTGTAGACCGGGCTGGTCTCGAACTCACAGAGATCTGCCTGCCTCCCAAGTGCTGGGATTAAAGGCATGTGCCACCACTGCCCAGCCAACAATATTATTTTATCCAGTATGAAATTGATTGAATTTATTCTAACTTGCCAAGGAATGTAAGAAAGATAAACAAAAACATAACAAAAATGAAATCCAAATGTTTAGAATAGGAATAATGGATAGGATTGTGGATTATTTGATAATAAGTCAATAAAATATGAGTAAGCTCAGGAGACAACTAGGAAGAATATTTGATATTGAACAATTTCATATATCGCATTCTGAGTGTTATTAATAAAATAGATTGTGAATTAAATGTCAAGATCTTTAAACAAAATCTGCATAAAAGTGATGGGTATCGTGGCATGAGTATGGGAGATAAGAATGGAAGTGACCCCATGGTTCATGTAGAGTGGTCTAACTTAATTGTTAAGCACTAGACAAATGACAGATTCCAAATCAAAGTGATGAAAGGTATTTTTAAGGAAACGACACCCAGGAATGGCCCTTAGCTCCATATATACACGTTCATGAGCAGTTACACCTGCAAACATATGTGTGTGTCCACATACACACTAATGCAAAAAATGGAGATTTCTCAGCTTTAAAAATTTTATTTCTTAGGTATAATATAAATACTGGGTTATGAACTGTACTCAATTTTCTAATCCATTATCATGCACATGTTAGATGAGTTGGACTTGTTGGCTTACTTTGCTTTATTTACCCTGATAATCTAGTCACTCATACTCAAAGAGCAAGAATGAATAGAGTGACAGTTGACCACTATGCATCAGTTTTAAATTACTGTACAAAGCCTGTGTTGGAACACATTAGGTATGTTCCAGACATTATTGATCCATCCTGATGCTGACTCTGCAGGAAATGATGGAAGAAGGAAAAAGAAGAGAACTTAGGAAACTTAACTCCACGCTGAATAAGATACAGATACACTTTCCAGAAAATTATTAAACCAATGCTTGAGTAGAAAACATTGATTAATTGAGTGATTATATTTTCATCCCTGTAATGGCTCAGTAGTTCAATAAACTGCCACTTTATGATTTTTTTATTCCTGTACTATCTGTAATTAAAAATTAGAACATTGTCTATTGAAAATTTTCAAACTTTGATACTTCTTTTTTAGAAACATATGAATTTTATATTCTTTAATTTATTATTATTTTTATTGTACTTCATATATATATTTATTTATTTATTCTCATGTATGACTAACAAAACATAGTGAAAATTCAGTATAAATATACACTTAAGTACAACCCAGGAATCAGGTTAATAAGATGATTTTATAACCTACTCTGTTTTATGCCCTTTTATATTTTAGTTTTCTGAATTTTGCTTTGTTTGTTGATGTTTTTCAAAGTCAGAGGTAACCTATCTTTACTTATTCAACCCTATAATTTTTACTTGTGCTGTTCCTAATCCATCTTCTAACATTTTAATGGAATATTTGAGAGTAGCAAATTTATAAACTAGTAATTTATTTTATCATATACTGCTGAAGGCTGCAAAGTACAAGTTTGGACATCTGTGTCTGATAGAATTTTTATAATTTAATTGCTCTTGCTACAATGTGGGAAAATATTGTTACTGCATTAATCACTACTTGGGGTGTTGTTTCTAACAAATTGCCCATTCATTTCTGCTCTGTCAAAAAAAGGTCAGTAAATATAACATTTCTTAAATATGTTAATGTTTTTTATTGAAAATAGATTTTTCCCTCATACAATGCATTCCAACCACAGTTTCCTATTCCTCCTCTCCTTCTATCTTTACCTCCACCTCCTCTGTAGTGGGAGCTGCGGGCTGTGTTCCTGCCGCCCCAGCTCCTGGTCGCCTGGCTAGCTTATGCCCCGAAATAACAACACACAAACTGTATTCTTTTAAACACTGCTTGGCCCATTAACTCTAGCCCTTACAGGCTAATTCTCATATCCCGATCAACCCATCTCTAATAATCTGTGTAACATCAGTCTTACCCAGAAAGATTCAGCATGTCTGACCTGGCAGCTGGCTACATCGCGTCTGCCCAGGAGAGGGGAGCATGGCCTCTGCTCCAGAGAGCAGAGCTGTCGAGTCTGAGCTCACTTCCTCTTCCTCCCAGCATTCTGTTCTGTTTACTCCACCCACCTATGTTTTAACCTATAAGGGCCAAGCAATTTCTTTATTACTTAACCAATGAAATCAACAGATTGATATATGACACTCCCATATCACTCCTCTATTCTCCAGATGGACTCTCACTCTGTTTCCTAGTCAGAAAAGAGCAGACCTATAAGAGACAACAGCAAAACAGGACAACAGGATATAACAAAACAAAGCAAAAGCCCTTATCCTGAGACTGGACAAGGCAATCCAACTGGAGGAAAATTTCTAATGAGCAGGTAAAAGAGTCAGATACACAACTGCTCCCACTGTTAGGAGTCCCACAAAAACACCAAGCTAAAAGCCATGGATGCAGAGGACTTGGTGTAGACTCATGATGGCCTGATGCTTGCTGTGTTTGCTCTTCAAGCTCTGTAAGCACATGAGAGCCTTACTTAGTTAATTCAGTGAGCCATGTTCTTTTGGTGTGCTCCATATCCTCTTACTTTTGTAGTCTGTTCTTCCCTTTCCCTCAGAATTCCCTAATCTCCAAGAAAAGGTATCCAATGGAGACCTCTAGTTTAGACTCTCTCTGTGTATTATCTGGCTGAGTCATTTCTATATTCACTCCAACCTGTTGTTAAACAAAACCTCTCTGATTACAACTGGACAAGGCACTTGTATATGAGTATAATAGAACACCACTAGGAATCATTTCACTGTTTTGTTTTTTTTTTTTTTTTTTTTTTTTTTTTCTATTGTGTTTGATTCTACCCTAGGTCTCTGGGCTATACAGTCTCTGGTTCCCAGCCATTCAGGCAG
The DNA here is from genome assembly GCF_950005125.1 of Chionomys nivalis. Lineage (NCBI taxonomy): Eukaryota > Metazoa > Chordata > Mammalia > Rodentia > Cricetidae > Chionomys > Chionomys nivalis. The sequence goes on along the minus strand of NC_080097.1, from coordinate 30,863,848 downwards.
TGCCAAGCATAGGCTCCCACTCTCATGGCTTTAATCTATGGTCACACCAGTCATTGACTGATCACTTGTAAAAATTCTGCACTACGGTTGTAAGGAAGTCTGCTTCTTGGTTCCCAACTGCTTAGCCCTGAAAAATCACACAGAAACTATATTAATTAAATCACTGCTTGGCCCATGGGCTCTAGCTTCTTATTGGCTCTTATATATTAATTTAATCCATTTCTATTAATCTGTGTATCGCCGCATGACTGGGACTTACCTGCTAAAGTTCTAGTGTCTGGTCTCTGGTGAGACTACATGACTTCTTTCTGATTCTACCTTCTTCCTCACAGCATTCAGTTTTGCTTTCCCTGCCTACCTCTATTCCCTGAGCAGGCCAAAGACAGTTTCTTTATTAACCAATGGTGTTTGCAGTATACAGAGGGAATCCCACATCAACCTACTGCTGCCCCACACATCTTGTAGGCAGGACAGATTGTAGATGCATAGTTTTGTAACTGGGATGGTGTTGAGGTTTCTCTTTCTATAGCCTGAAGAATACCTCCTCACTGTAAAGACACTAGAATGTAGGAATGAAGTCTTCAAGTCTGTACCAGCTTGATCTCCATACTTTCAATGAGTTGTGTTGATGTTGTCCATGGCAAGGGGTGTCACTGTCAGTTTTTAAAGAGTAACCCATTGGCCTAGTATCAGCCTGTATTGACTGGAAACTCCCTAGATGTCCATGAACTGAAGAGTGGATAAAGAAAATGTGGTATATTTACACTATGGCATATTCTTCAGTTGTTAAATAAAATGACTCAACAAAATTGCAAACAAATGGTCTCAACTAGGAAAAAAATCATCCTGAGTAAGGTAATCCATATCCATAAAAATAAATATGATATGTATTCACTTCTAAGTGGAGAGTAGCTGTTAAGTAAAGAATACTCAAACTACAATCCACATACCCAGAGAGTTCAGGTTAAGACGAGGCCTGTAGGAGGGATGTAAGATATTCCTGGGAAGGAAAAATAGAATAGATTCTGCAGATGGATTGGGGCCAGTCATAGATAGGAGCAGCAGGGTTCAGGTGGAGGTAGAGGCATTAAGGGAGAGAGTGCAGTGCAAGATAGTTTGAATTTGGGGACATTCGTGGTGTCTATGTGGAAACCTAGTACAGTGTAAACTCTTAGTAATGGAGGATGGAGTCTGAATTAGCCATCTTTTGTAGCTAGGCAAGACTTACAGTGGTGGAACTGGGTTACATTCAATTGTGTTATTAGCCTAGGAGACCCCGTGGAAATCCCTGTTAATATTCTGATTCTGACGCATGTAAAATATCATGTCAATAAAATAAATCCACATACAATAAAATGTTATTAGTAAATGTTTTTATTATAACATAGTGATTCTCATACCTACAGGTACTTCATCACTTCCTGTCAGAGGCATTCCTATAAACACCAAAGGATCAAGCTAAAGAATGTTAACAAGAGTAGAACAGTGGTAGTGCATATCTTTGATCTCAGCATTTGGGAGATTTGGGAATCAGAGTCAGGTGGGTATCTGTGAGTTCAAGGTCACCTAGTCTACAGAGTTAGTTTTAGGACAGCCGGGGCTCTTACAAAAGAGAAATCCTGTCTCAAGAAGCTCCCCCCTATTCCAAAAAGAAGCTAAAGATGTAGTGGCCTGTGACATAGACTTTGTTTTTGACATGTGCTTATAGAGCATGAACCCTTGCAAATGCTATTTCTCTTGTTAATATATGACATTAAATACTTTGTTTGATAAGACTTTCTTTCTGAATGATAATTGTACTTAACATATTCCAAGCAGCAACAGATTTGAATTTAGTACAAAACTCACATACATTGTCAATATACTTGAATTTATTATAAACAATAAAATTAATGTGCTGACTTTTCTAAAAGGAAGATAGTAGAGCTATGTACCTAGTGTAAAATAGACAGAGTGAAAAATAGCAAATTCATATCAAAATCCTGGTTGATGAAATTCATTAGACTTGATGCTGCATATTGCTTTGGGGTAAACACACAGTAAGTTTGTGCATTTGGAAAAATGTCAACTAAATTAGGACATACATATGGAAAATATGATCTTGTAAACAACCTATGTTTACAATACTGTGCTGTGACTGATTGCCAATCTGCTGGTGGGATTTATGTATTCTCTTTGCACTTATTTGTTATTGGTGAGTCGATGAATTTTGAAACTATTTTTTTCTTCTTTCTACTAAACAAAGATATCAGTGTTGGTACCATGTTATAGGAATGTAAATTGCTTCCTAAAGGTGAATCAAGAATCTTAATTCAGTGTCTTTGAGATAAATATAAATGAGGAAAAAACACTTTATATTAAGATTTTTCAATGATCCTCAGGTACATAATCTTCTACAAATTTTAATGTAGAGTAACTCTTAACTAAATTAGAACATGCACATCTGTATTCTATATATAACATTTATTCATATGTATACCTACCTGTGATTCTGGAAATTTTTAAAAAATTTATTGTCTCCCTATGTAACACTTTTTTCTTGAACTGACTGTGAACCATGCTGGCCTTCTTGGTGCTGTGTTTAAATCCATGTGTCATCAGGTCAGCAATGTTTTTAACTTTTATTTAGATATTGTTATTTCACATGTGTGTGAATGATGCACACTGGTGTGCATGCCAGGATACACATGTGGAGGTCACAGGACTGAAGGAGTCTGTTCTTTTATTTCATCTCTGTGAAGATCCTGAAAATATAATTCAGTTTTTCTGACTTTTCTGGCAAGCATGTTTATACAGTGAGCCAGTTCACCTGCCTGATAAATTGGTATTAAAAATTATCACTTTAATAGAATAATAGTGGTGATTTCTCCCTTAGGACATGTCTGATTACAAATTCTAAGTATCAATAATGATGCTGAGTATGGCTTTTGTCTTGTAGAAGAGACTAAGTTTAATCAGAAAATGGTTAGCTACTTCGACGACATTCCTGCCATTATTGCACAATATCCTGCTGGACCATTATTAGAGCTATTGGGGTTCACAACTGAGTAATGGTGATGATTGTTTTTCTATTCTAGTTCACTGAATAGCACTTTTAGCACTATTTGAACTAGCCAGTGAGGATGATGTCAGTACTCCTTGATTTCTCCATGTCCTCTGATTCAAGTATGTGGTGTATTCTGCAATAGGATCTTTCCATGAAGTTCTGGAAAGTGACCAAGATCATTGAGAATAGCTTGTAGGTTTAGAAGTAAAGGAGAACTTACGGAACAACAACTAAAAAACAGATAACATATTCCCTCACATTGGCCACTTGTTGTTTTCAACAAAGTCCTGCACAAGCCCAAGCAAGATGGGCATGTGGAACTAATTAATAGCTAAAAGGAAAAGAAAGTCAGTTCTCTTTTTCTTTTTTTTAATTGATTTTATTGAGCTATACATTTTTCTCTGCTCCCCCCCTTTCTCTCCCCTCCCCTTCAACCCTCCCCCATGGTCTCCATGCTCCCAATTTATTCAGGAAATATTGTCTTTTTCTACTTCCCATGTAGATTAGCCATAACACCCTGAATGCACCCGATCTCATTTGATCTTGCAAGTTTAGCAGGGTTGGGTCTGGTTAGTAATTGAAAGGGAGAGCCAGTTCTTTTTAAGAGTGTTGCCCTGTTAGGTCAGTCATACTCCAGTGTAAACATATAAGACTATTATTATATGGACTTACTGTTTTATTGCTCTTGTTTAAACAAACAAACAAAAGAGGACACAAAGTTGAGTGGGTAGGGAAGCAAGCATGGATCTGAAAAGAGTTAGGGGATGGGATGAATACCATCAAAATACACACCATGAATTTAATAAATAAATAATAAAATATTAAAATGTGATGACCTTAATACTTTTCAAAATATGCTTTATAAGCCTTGATCATATACAAGATTTTTATAAACATATAATCATGGCAAGTAAAATATGTTAGCTTACAGAGACAGACCAATCAAGCCTGCTTGTCATCAGATAAGTGGGAGACCTATGAAGGAATACATCCAGTATCAGTATTTGGCTTCCATACACACGTGAACTGATGTATAGTCGCACAATGTACACATGTAAACAAATCCACACACAGACAAATATATCACATGTGTATTCACAAGCAATATGCCAAACACAGCTTTGATTATGAAAACTTATTCATAAGAAAAATACATTCATGCAGTAAATCCATGAGTTACTTCCATGTTTTCCATGTTTGATCTACTAGCTACTGTGATCTACTTTGCATATTTGCTAATACTCCCCATCAGATTTTCCAATATTTGCATGATGTCCAGAGAAAAAAAGGCAAAATCTAATAATAGAAAAGTTATATTTATTTTTAAAACATAATATATTAATAGGCAAGTATAAAGGATAAAGTTTTAAATGAAAGGTAAAGAAGTTTATAGGTATCTAAAGACTATATAGCAAATTTTGTAAAAATATCACAACTTATATTGAATGTAGGGCATCCTAAAAGGTGCCTGGGAATAATAGTTTGTTTAGACTTTGGCTACTGACTCATTTTAACCTAATTGATAAGGCCATTTTAAAATAATCAAAAAGAGTATTCTGTATTTTTTCCTATATAGACTTTTAAATTCAAAGTTGTCATACTTTCTCATTAGATGAAATAAAATGCTCATTTTTATTTTTGAATGATCAAATTTTCCTTTCTCTGGTGGCTTTTTCTTTCTAGATAATGATCTTCTGGTCTCAATAGTGAAAACCAGACAAATTGTCCAGAGAGGTAATTTCTCACAAACAGAGCTACAACACGTGATTGACCTAGTGTCAAACCAGAGTATGGTTGAATTTTCTCCATACTTTAATGATGCTGACCTACAGTTTTAATCAGGAACAGGAAGAATATCCTCATGGAGAATGGTTACACAGTGTCACAAAACCTAAAAGTAATGGGAGCAGAAGAAAGCCTGGCATCCTCTGACTAATGGTCAGAACTGGCTTACCTATAATTCAACCACATTGTTTTGTGTGCATTGTTTTGACTTCTAAAATGAGATTAAGTATACTTAAAAAGGTTTAGGAATAAGCAAAGTCAATGCTAAAGTCAGAAGGAATTACTAAAGGGTAAATCAAATTATCCTTTTAAGAAGTGGATAAAGGTATCTTCTGAAATTACAGAGCCTAATATCAGCAGTATGGCACAGGAACAATAATTTTCTGTGAGTTACAACTAATGAGTTAAAGTCATACAAGACATGAAAAGAAAAAGAGCAGATGAAGTTAGATGACAAAGATACATCTGCAGATCTCTTCGATATGTTACTAAATAATCAAACATTTTCGAAAAATTTAAATGTTATGGTAAGGGATGCAGAATAATGCCAGTTTTTAGAGAGCAACTAAATTTACATTTTAAAGAGAAATATTAAAAAATAGTATTGTGATTCTTCTACCAAAATTAATTTAAAAAATGTCTTTCTGCGTGTTACTGTGAAGTACAACATTTTATAATAAAAAGTAAAAAACAGTGGTGAATAAAAACAGAAACTAAAGCATAGTAATTCTAGAAATACTTTAATTATTAGATGTATTGTCAGATGTCTGAAATTCAGAAATATGATTTCCTTAGGTCAAATTTCCTAGTAAGTTAAAGAGAATTTCAGTCTGGGCACAATGGCTCCCTCTATAATCACAGCACTTGGGGAGTTGATGCAGGAAGACTGCCACATGATCAGGGCCAATCTGGTCTACTGAAACATACAATATCTCAAAGAAACTGCTAATGAATAGGCTGGAAATAAGGTTCTCGTGGTGAAGACACTTGCCACCAAGCCTGATGTTTCATCTCTGGAATCCATGCAATAGAAGGAAAAATGGACTCTGAAAAATTGTCGTCTAACCTCCTCAGGCTTGCTACCATGAACAGGCATGCATGTACACACATACAAAGAGAGACAGAGACAGAAAACCAAATCTATTTCCACAGGTTGTTTGAGTCTGTCTATTACTTACTCTTTCTTATGTTACTTAGTATTCTAGACAATAATTAAGGTAGGATTTTAAGCAATGATTTATACATACACATGCATAAACACATGAGTTTTGTTTTATGTTTTATACCTATGAAAATATTTAACCTTTTAAACAATTTTTTGAGAATGTTATACATGAGTGCTATATTTACATCACCTCCACCCCATACACTCCTTTTCACTTCCTCTGACGGTACTCCTATCTCAAGTTCATGACTTTGTCTTCTTTTATTAATATATATATATATATCTACACAAAAAATAAAGTCTCTACTTAGCATAAGTCATTTGGACTTGATTCCCATCAGTAAGAGCTCTATCATTTGACATCTTCCTACACGTCAGACATTCAGAAAAACATTACTGACACAAGATATTTCTAATTTTATTTCAATTTAAAAATGATTACCAATGTCTTTAGAAAACCATCACTATTTTGTTTATAGCTCTATTTCTTTGTTATGTTTAAGTTGCTGTTTCAAAATATTAGTCAATAAGCCTAAAAGTGCATTTTGGCATTCCTTGAAAAGTTGACATACGTTTTGACATAATTCTTAAATTTCATTTGTTTAGCATAAAAGGTTTAAAAGATTGTAAGTTGTCTCTTTTACTTTTCAGATAGAGAACCATTTGATGAGAATAAGTAAGTCTGTTCTTGTGTGTGTATTTATTTTTTTATTCATTTTATAATTCAACCACAGTTCTTCCCACCCTTCCTTCTGCACTACCCTCCCTCCCCCGCAGCCCAACCCCCATCCTCTTCTCTCAAAGGGTGAAGCTTCCCATGGGAGTCAGCAAAGACTGCCACATTAAGTTGAAGCAGGACCAAGTTCCTCTCCCCTACATCAAGAAAAATAAGCCTTTTTTTGTTTACTTTTTATTTTTAACACATCAAGACGGCAGTTTGTCCTCTCTCCTTATCTCCCAGTCCCCAACATATTGCTTCCAGCCACTCTGCCTACTTCCTGTCTCCCCCAGACCCATTTCTCTTCCATTTCTATTCAGAAAAAAAAAAAAAAAACATGTCTTGTAGGAATATCCACTGAATACAGCATAGCAAGATACAATAAACTAGACATAAAACCTCATATAAAGGCTAGACGAGGCAACCCAGTAGAAGTAAAAGGGCCCCAAGAGCAAAGAAAAGATTCAGATACACCCCAACTCCAATTGTGGTACTGCATGCCTTTTATCCCTTCACTTGAGCGACAGAGGCAGATGGGTCTCTGAGTTCAAGGTCAACTTGGGGTACAGAGAAAGAATAAGTCCTTTTTAAGTATGGATAATAAATGTTCAAAAACTCACACCCAACTTAAAACCTGGCATTTGGTCTGTTCTTTCCACATGATACTACTTCCATGCAGTGGACTTGATGAGAGCATAAAAAAAAGTAAGAGTGTGACTGCAGATAACAAGTATATCTCCTAAAGGCTCATTGTAGAAGGACTGATCATAACACTGTGGGACTGTTAAGTTTGTAGGATTATGAGGCTCTAGTTCCTACTAATTCATGTGTTGGTGACTCACACCTTAATAAGGAGATGATGAGGTCTGACTCGGAGAAATACGGCCTTGGGAACATGTCTTTGGACTCTGAACTCATTCTTCCCTTAACCAGTTGCTTTCTGGCCACCATATGGCAATCCTCTGGACAACATGCCCCACGCTATGATGATCTGCACTCACCACGTAGAGGCCAAAAAACAAGAGAAACAAGTGATTGTGGCCTGAAAGGGCAGAAGTTTTAAAACCAAAGAATTCTTTTCTATCTTCAATTTATTCTCAGCTATTTTGACACAGAAATAAAATGTGACCTGTGTGGTGAGGTATGTTACTATTTGGTAGTGTATAACAACAACAACAAAAAAAATAGAAGCACTCACAGACATTGTTCTGAAGCTATTGGTTTATACAGTGTAGGGTAATCAGAATAAATTGGATATTTCTCTGATATCTCAAGATAACCTTCTGATGGTGAATTTTATCTTTTCTGCTTAATAATAGGAAAAGTAGGAGGTCTTGCTATCTGAAACTTAAGATCCTAAATCTTTGTGGGTAACATCCAGGCAAGTGATGCTATCTACTCTGTCAGCTTGTGGATCTCTGAATATTCATGGACAATGACTTGTACAAAGAAATACATAAATGTACATGTTAATCTTAACAATTGGCCTATTCGTTAGATCCCACATAATATTTAACTAAAAAAAAATCACAGTCAGACAGAGGTTCCTTCCAAAATGATAACCCATAGATATAAGGAGAAATGAAGGGTGTGCCAATATAGATGTGAACCAGAGTTATATTTGGATTTTAAAGGTCAATTATTCAGCTGATATTTCTATTTGAATAAGCTTACACAGGGAAATGTAGGGTAAGTTGAATTTATGGTGATGAACAGAGGGGCAGGCAGGGTCAGGAGAAGCACAGTGATCCATGGTGGTGAAGAGCCAACAGGTCCCAAAGGCTAATGGATCCAAAGCCGTTGATAGCATTATGTACCCAGCACCATGCGCGTAAGACCTTGCACATCATGGGAAAGGTGACTACATCACTGGGTGAAATTTCAAGTAGAGCATAAAACACTGAGTCTCTTAAGAACATATGAACTTTAGTTAAAAATCTGGGAAGCAAGTTCAAAGGAAAAAGAGCATTAAAAAACGATATTTTTATTCTGCGGAGTGTACTGTTCTCTCATATTCTGTTGTGCCTGATCATATTGTATTTTTCATGATATTTATTTGAATGTTGTCATTTGAATGCTGTTCTTTTCTCTCTAAAATATGGAAAACTTGGATCCTTCTTGACAAAATTACTGTACACAATGACAGACTTATTGGACCTTACATAATGACATCCAGGCAGATAAAAATTCTGATCTGTGTGAGGAAGATAAACACTCAAAATAGACAAACAAGGAAGGGTCATTTTCTTTTATACTTGAGTCACACATCCCCATAGCCTAAACACACCCTATATTTTTTCTTTGGGACTGAACTTAGCCTTCTCCTTGCATGCTGGTTTACGGCTATTATAATGATCAAGCCCCAGGCTTTTTAAGAAAGACGGAAAATGCTCGAAAAGCAACATTGTATCCACTTGTTTTGTTGTTGATAGAAATAAAGTAAGTCTGAAAAGCTGTATAATTTTTGACGTGGATAAATTCTTAAACACATGATGTTGATGTCTTTGCTTTTATCCTGTTGTGAGCTCTAGAGTCAGAAAAAGGCTTTCTATCTTCCTTTCCTGTTCTTAAATTCTGTTTATCTAAATAACTCAGGTGTAAAACTGAGAAGCGAGATATTACTAGAAATGAATTTGAAGAATATGCCATAAAGAACATATGGACATTTTTGTATTAATGCTGAAAGTATAAGTAGGAAGGGAGAGCACTGGGGGATAGCATGATCATCTTTCCAAAAGATTTGTCAAATCAGGGTCATTGAACATGAACAATTTGTTTAACAATTCTTTCTTTGGGAATTTTATCAATTAGGTACTATAATGTAGTATCATTAATTAAGCAACTATTGATTTTAAAATCTAACAGTTTTAGATCTAAATAATTTTATGCTAATTTAAGATATTTTATTCAAGTTGAAAGAGTGCACAAATCATAAATAAAAGAAAAACTTGCAAATATAGTGTCCTTATATAGCCACTTAGATTAAGAAAAGATGAAGTTATTTGGGCTCTTAAATCTTCCTTTCTCTCCCATTCTGTCAACCTATTTTTGAGAATAGGTAGCCAATATTCTTACACCTAAAGTTGTATACTAGCATTATGTGTTTTTGCTGTTCTTAAATCAAATCACAATCATGCTGAGTTTTCCTTTCATTGCTACGATGATTGTGTGTGGTGTATATAGCAATATACTGCATGTGATTTGCAATAATACATTTGTGTCTATAACCATGTGGTCTCTGTAAGTATTCAATAGCTGTTTAGTAGTTGGCCTCCATTACAACCAACAGGTATGCCTAGAGCCCAGTTTTCAGAGGTTAAATTGCTACTGTTATGAATATTATAAACCTATTATACATGCTTTTACATGTTCAAATGTACTTGTTTGTACGATATAAATTTATTTATTTATTTATTTGTTTATTTTTTAAATATTTATTTATTATATATACAATATTCTGTCTGTGTGTATGTATGCAGGCCAGAAGAGGGCATCAGACCTCATTACAGATGGTTGTGAGCCACCATGTGGTTGCCGGGAATTGAACTCAGGACCTTTGGAAGAGCAGGCAATGCTCTTAACCACTGAGCCGTCTCTCCAGCCCCCTGTAAGATATAAATTTAAATAGATTAAATATTGAGTCAGAAAATATACACATGTGCTGTATTAAACATTACTAGCAGTTTCTTAAAGTAACTGTTGCAATTCATATAGTGACCAACAGAATTTGAGAATAGTTATGTATCAGTGGTAATCTCTAGTGTCCTTTTAAAGGCTTTTTTGGTAGGATTGTATTAGTAAATTGACACTTTGATGTTAAAATATTCTGCCAAACCCCAGTACATAGAAATCATTGTTATAAAGTTATTGTTTTAGATAACAAGTGTTTTATTGTTAAAAGATTATTTATTTATAAAATATTGTTATATTTTAATGTTAATACTATAACCAATGTGATAATGTCCTACAGTTGAGTAGGTAAGGCCCCAAATAATTTTTCCATGTTGACATGAACTTTCCTAATATCATTAGTTTGAAAAATCATCTTCTCGTTGCTGTATTGAATTATTAAAAATATCATAAATTTATTAGTCTATTATGCAGATTCTCTGGAGGACAGAACCAATAGAATATCAGTTTGTATATTGTAACGGGAGATTTATTCCATTAAATACGCCTTAGGGGACTTCTTCATGCTAGGAAAATACAGAAACAAATTCCTAATACTGGAAGCAGGGTATTTGATCAGTTCCAATCCTGAACTGAAATTTGGAAACTGCCTGAAGATTTTCTGGTACTGAAAGGGGAAGAAGCGGGAGTCTATGTCAGCTGGTGGCAGCAGCAATACTGTCAGCATCTGAGGCTCTGCCTTTCTTACAGTTTTCTTCACAATGGCAGCCTATCCACTGGTAGGTTCCACTGATATTGTGTGTAGATAGTGTTTCCTACTCACTATGCCACAGGCCTTCTCTGGAAACACACTTAAGAACAGCAGCAGTTCAGGCAAGGTGATAACTCAGACTAACCTTCGAATATTCACATATTCTGTCCCTTTGATTTTACTTTTAGAATGTAATAACTATCCATTATCATTATTTTGTAGATAATTATGATATGAAGCATTGCCAACTTTTCAATTTTGTTTCTCTTCAGAACACTATTGCCTATCTCGGGCATTTGTTACTAAATATCACCAAAAAATGTCTTTCAATTTTGAGAACCATATCCCATGATGCCATTAATATAAATTTGAAAGTATAAAATGATTTTTGTTTTCCTCTCTACTTCTTATATCCTGGATTTATTTATGCATTTAAAATTTTTATTTTTATTTCTTTAAGGGTTTTGCACTTGTATGCAACAGATGTTGATCATACTCATCCTTTACTCTCTACCTCTAGATCCACCTAGGATATCCTATCATATTTTTCTGCTGACATCATGTTCTCATTTTATTATTTATCTAGTTGTTTTTGTTGATTTATTTGTTTGTTTTTTTGAGACAGGTTTTGTTTTTGTTTTTGTTTTTGTTTTTGTTTTTGTTTTTCTGTGTATCTTGGCTGTCCTGGAACACATTCTGTAGACAATGCTGTCCTCAAATTCACAGATTTCCACCTCCTAAATTCTGGGGTTAAAGGTGTGTGTCACCATTGCCTGTCTATTTGTTGTTTTTGCTTGTTGTTTCTCTGACTGTTTATTCAAAACCAACTTTTCCAGCTAATGTTGTCGATATGTCCATGGGCAAAATGTTACTCCTGAATAACTGGAAATCTGTGTCAACATTCTTAAAGAATAGTTGTTTGACTCCCCATGGGAAGACTAGCCCTATTTGAGGAGTGGATGGGGGGAAAGGTTGAGGGGGAGTGGGAGGAGGGGAGAAAGGGGAACTGTGGATGGTGTGCAAAATAAAAAAGACCTTTTAAATAAAAATATTTTTTTAAAAAAGAATAGTTACTCCCCCTTTCCACTTTTTATCAGCTGCCAAAGCTCCTCAGCCAAAGATAGGGTCTAGGGAACTCCATTCAGGTCCTTCTTGAAATTTTGAACTGATTCAGTTTTACACAGATCCTATATTGGCAACAGCAGCTACTTTGAGTTCATGTATAAAATAGCCACATCATGTACAAAGAACAAATTTCACAGCACTTCTTGCTATCCTCTATCTCTTATATATTTCTGCCCCTCCCCATTCTACTATATTATTTGAGCTTTGCTTTTGGGGACAGGGTTGATATAGATGTGATAGCTACAATTGAGTACTCACAGTTGCTTGTTTGGTTTTGGTAATCTTGGATAGTATTGTATCTCTGACTTAATCACTACCCACTATAACCATCTTCTCTGTCACTAATTTGTACAAATTAGTGCAATAGCACAAATCTATGAATATAAACAAAATATTTAGAATGCAGTTTGACAGCATGGCTGTTGAGAAAAACAATATCAATAAGCTTTAGTCTAGAGCCTAGTATTTCTCTAGTTGGGGGCATTTTATCATGTTTGCACGTGTGAATTCTCTCCTTTGGAGCAGGACTCAAATAAAGAGAGTATTTCTTTCTCCACAGGGGTGATTTGAGAGAAAATGGCCTCAAAGGGTGTGGTACTACTAGGGGGTGTGGCTTTGTTGGAGTGAATGTGGCTTTTTCCTTTAGAAGAGTTGCTGTGTTCATGGTGTCCCTTCACAACAGTAGCAACCACAAGACACCACCAGAAGCAATCTTATCCCTATTGCACCAGTAAGTATGTCTTGCTTGTCAACTTGATATTGTAGCATACAGGGTGTCGTTTTAGATAAGAATATTGATGTTTTCTCTTCTCACTAAGCAATCTGCACAGCACAATCTAGTGATACAAAAGCCAGAATTAACAGCGAAAGTTGTTTGATCAGTTTAGTCTTCATTCCTCTGTGTCCTGCAACCAAAGTATGTGGGATTTTCAGCAATAGAGTTTTCTTGTCTAGTTACAATGAGCATCCAAAAGTACTAACAATAGCCTGTAGTGTTTTGGGTGTCCATGGGCCTCTCTGCCTAATAATTCCTAAGGCAGTAACTTATGCCTAGCTTTGAAAATTTCATAACTCTGTCTTGTGGGAGTAGCATCATTCACTATCGTAGGGAACTTCTGATTAAACTCCTTTAACAAGTTACACTTTAATTAGCCTACAAATTAGTGGACTTTCATAAGCTTAGTTTTGCTTAGCTCACCACCCCATCCACCTCACTTTTTTCCATTCTCACTTAAACTGTTATCTCCCAATATTTTCCTCTATTCATTCATACCCCATATGCTTTATTTTGTGTTTTTTGGTTTAGTGTTTTATTTGTTGTTGTTGGGGGTGAGGTTATTTTTGCTTTGACTGCAAGATTATAGGTTTCCAGGTAGTGCCTTTATTTATACTTCATTTTGTGTATGCCTTCAAGTGACCTCTCATTTTTATCACCCCATCACTCCACTGCCTGACTGAACCACTCCAGACCAGTCACATCCCTCTCTGTTTTCATTTCACCAGCATTCTATTATTCCCAGTCCTTAAGTGAGTAGTCCTAAAGCTATTTCTCCTTTGGTATCTTCTGCCTATACTCTATGTTAAACACGTCAAAATAATTTAAAACTACGGCTTTCATGTGAAAAAGGACACGCAGTATTTGTCTCTAGTGATTTGGATTGTTATACTCCTTATAATTGTTTTCCACATTTCTATCCATTTACCTGCAAGTTTCATGATTTCCTTTTTATTTATAGTTTAATTGAATTTGATTGTAGATATTTACCATTTTTAATTATCCAATTCTCAGTTTATGGACATCTAGATTGATTTCATTTTCTAGGACTAGAGCACCAATCTTGAGGTAATCAGAGTTCAGAACAGATGCTGTAAGGAGTTTATGGAAATTTTTAAAGTTACTCATAGTGTGTGTCGGGGGGGGGGGAGCTGGAACAAAACCAACTGCCTAGTAGGGAATTGTACACATTTTTAAAAGTACCCTGTTAGGCTGCTTCAAAATAAATAGTCCCCAACTAACTATGGAGCATTGAAAACCCCTAGAATATTTCCCTATTATGAAGTAGGTCAGACTCCTTCTAGAACCCAGTCAATGATGGTATAAACATGTAGAAGCAAGTACCAGCATGACAAATGAAATGAATAATTAGGCAGGGTAGATCCATGGATAGATCTGTATACTTCAATCTGCATATTCCTGGATATAAGAAAAGGAAGAAAGTACCTAGTCTTGATTTACATATCCATCGGATCAGTATATAAAATACACAAAAAGATCACATCATCTCTTCAACTTTGTAGTACCAGAAGTTATGCTTACCAATGTATAGCAGGAATATTAATAAATCATAAATGGGGCTGAAGAATAGCTCAGTCAATAATGTGATTGTCTTGAAAGCATGAAGACCAAAATTTGATCCCTATGATTTGATCTCTATAATTTGACATAGAAATGCTTATAAGCACACTACTGTGGAAACAGAAACAGATCCCTGGAGTATGCTGTACAGCCAGTCCAGCCTCATGGGACAGGTTCAGGACAGTGTAAGATAATAAGATAATGCTATCTCAAAAAAAAAAATGTTGGATGGTGCCTAAGGAATAAAACCAGAAGTTCTCCCCTGGCCTCCACCTGTGCATGCACAAACACATGTACTCACACAAAAGAACATTCATACTCAAAAATAAAATTCAATTAATTACTACCTGTCTTCTATTGGCATTTTGTGTTTGACAGTTAGGGTCAAGAAATAGATGTACACTCTTAGCAGTGATAATTGTCATTGACCACAAGGAAGAAAAAAAAGAAGGAAGGAAGGAAGGAAGGAAGGAAGGAAGGAAGGAAGGAAGGAAGGAAGGAAGGAAGGAAATTGCAAGTTTGGAAGCATATGAAACAGAGTATCTTCACTGCATGGATGCCTCTCGATAGCACCTTGTTCTACTGTGCTGAAAAAACATCTATCCATCCTGCAAAGAAAGAAATTGAGAAACCATGGTACTCATAATAGTTAAACTATTAGGTAAAAATTTAGAATTCAGTAATACATCAATATATAGAGAATTGTATATATTATTTTTGCAAGATGAAATGTGGATTAATTAGAGATATGTTTTGTAAATTTTGTATGAAGGACTGGCTCTCTAGTCATGTACAATATGAACAAATATCCTCTTGTTTTCTTAGAGACATTTCCAAATTTAATGACACTTATGCTAAAGAAGCCCCTATTTGGAAACTGGACAATGCAGATGCACCAATTAAGTCATTGTATCTAGAACTGAATTTTATTTAAAACTCACAATTTGATATAGAACTTCCCACTGACATGACAAATAATTTCTTCCACAGTTGTACTAATGTCTATGATCCATCACATCTTCATGTCTTTTCTTTCATAAGTATTAATATTAGAATGGATTTTTTTTAAAAAAAATGATGAACTGAATCTTACTATCTCTAAAAGTCTTTTGCTGCTATGCTCTGAACCCATGAGAATATCAAATCATTGTTAATTTTGTTTATTTTCTAGCGTCTTTCCATGAATTTTTGTCAAGATTTATTCCCTGTTACATAGGCTTGTATCATAGTCTACATAATTATGTTGTTTTAATAATCTCCGGTGGGTATAACATAATACCCTAATCTAAGCAATTTAAGCTACACATATTGGTTTTCTCACACTTCTATGAACCAAAATTCCAAGAGCAATGTATACATGTCTGGATTCTGGGGAGAATGTTCTTCTTGGGTGAAATATTATTACGATTTGGATACAAATTAACTTACTCACTTAAAGACTCATTTCGCCACTGCTGGTGCTACTGAGATGCTATTTTATTATGAGGATCCTACTTTTTCCAACAGACTGCTCCTCTGATGAGCTAACCACTAAATAGATTATTAAAAAGCAGTACCTAGTTAGTATATCAGTAAGTCATCAGGAGTGTCCTTTGAAGGCAATGCCTTTTCTCCTGCACGTTTTTTCTCTATTCCTTTACAAATAGTTTCTATTAGGTGTTTGGTAACAGGAATGGAAAAGTAACAAACACCTGGTGATTAATTCCACATTATTTTCTCATGGTACCACAAAATACTGAACCCATTTTAAGTATTTGCAATGGTTTGTGCAGAGTAAAAAGGGATAAGGAAAGAGCATCCTGACCCTGACTTGACCCTAGGACCAGGGCTTGAAATCCTACCAATCCCTGAGCTTGCCTGAGTCAGCCTACAAAAACTGACCAATCCTAAGCCACCCTGTAAAATTTCTGTACCCTGTGTATACTCTGTTCAGTTTGCTGCTACTCACCCTATATGTAGACTTTTCCTTCCCGGTAAGTCTCTTGAGTGAGGTTTGTTGTGCAGTGTGATATTTTAGTAGAGTGGAGCCCATCTGTAACAACTTTAGAAGGAAGGGAGTAGAGCAGAACTGTAGTTCTTTTGCTTAGGATGCATTCCTCTACCTGAGCAGAGCTCTAACACTTTGCTGAAACAGAGCAGTGCTGTAACAACTCACTGGGAGAACACACAACAGCCCCCACCTTTGCTGGAGCAGAGTTCCTACACTTGCATTGGGAAACCCTTCCTTAGCAGCTTCCAGAGACTTTGTGCTATTCCTTGGCACCTGACTACCAGCAAACCTTTCCATCCAAGCTATAATGCTTACAATTTGATTAAGAATGGCCCTCATAAGCTCCGATGTTTAATACTTGGCCCCCAGTTGCTGGAACAGTTTAAGAAGGATTAGGCAATATAACCTTGATGGAGGAGGTATGTCACTGGGGCAGGCTTTGAAATTTTGAAAGCTTTCTACCATCTAAAGTGTGATCTAGTTTTCTGTTTGTGGTTCATGATATAAGCTTTAAATTACTGTTCCAGCCACCCACTACTTTGAACCTACATTCTCCCATCATGAACCCTCTAGAACTTCTAACCTTCCAACCCTCTAGAACTGTAAGAGCAGAATAATCACTTTATCCTATGGGTAGCCCTGGTCATTGCGGTTCTATCACAGAAATAGGAAAGTCACTCATACAGTGTTCCGTCTCCATCACCAAACGTCCTTTCAAAGTCCTCCTCAGCAATTACCAGGAAATGGGTTCTCATAAGAGTTTGAGTTGATGACTGGGCAGGACACATTTCAAATGACATCAAGTATCATAGTTATAAGTATATAATGCAAATTTTATTCATGCATTTTAAGGTAAAAGTATCTAAAATTACCCAAGGCTTTTCTATAATTATTTATTTCCAAGATGAAAATAGACTTTAGTTGTCATATCTGGAATTTACCTCTATACTCCAATTAATTAATTAATTAATTAATTAATGTCATTGTAACTTACTATGAATCTCTGTACAGTAAATAAAATGTTTATATATATATATGATTATATATATACATATATATATATATATATATATATATGATTCCATCCTGTCAATTTTATTATGGGAAATATTCCTCAGTTATAACATCTTTGTAAATTTTATATACCATTGAGCCAATTACAATTTTTCAGTGCAATTTTAATTCATTTTTATTTTAATTTATGTAGCACCCCCTTGTTTACTGATTCACATTAAATGAGTCTGGAGCTGTAATAAAATAAGAAGCTATGCTGTCATGGAAGACAGAATTACAGGTTGTGAATACGGCTCTAGTTTTCCTTTCCATTTCCATAACAATTTGTAGTCTTATGACATTCTTCAAGACTCTGGAAACATTTTGCTATTTACTCTGACATTTAAAAAGAAAAAAAAATAGAGTATGATTTTTTTCTTTCTGATTCCCTACTCTGTGTGAGCTTTCTGTTTTATCGTTTGGCTATTTTGTATCTATCTCATTCCTGGCTCACATTTTTACCAGTTTGATAATTCTCTTGCCTTCTATTCTGTAAAAACATCTCCTTTTATCCCTACCACTCTCTAGCGACTCAGTCAAAACACTATAGCTGTCTATTTCATTTTTTTTATTCTTGTAGTTTCCTGCTTCTACTACCTTTTTATATCCATTATATTATTACATTGGATGCAACAACTACAATAGTTTAGAGGTCAAATTATGTCCTGTTGGCAAGGATATTCTATCTGAGCCAGGTAGAATAGTATCTGTGGGATTGTTTCATACGTTGCTTAGTTGGAGAGTTGCCAGTTGGATATTTACAATGGATTTAATCGTGTTTCTTTTGTTATGACTGTTATTTGGATATATATTAACAATCCAAGTTCTCCAGTTTTGTGCCATGAAGATTTTAATATTTTGGTGAAGTAATCATTTATTTACTAGGTATCCTCAGAACTATTAACATGGCTTAATAACAAAACTTATTGCAAAGAAGCTTCTCTCTTTTTTATATTTTTTTTTATTGATTTTACTAGCTTTACATTTTTCTCTGCTCCCCTCCCTTCCTCTCCTCTCCCCTTCAACCTTCTCCCATTGTCCCTGTGCTCCCAATTTGCTCAGGAGATCTTGACTTTTTCTATTTCTTATGTAAATTAGATCAATGTAAGCCTCTCATAGGGTCCTCATTGTTGTCTAGATTCTCTGGGATTGTGAATTGTAGGCTGGTATTCTTTGCTTTATGTTTAAAAACCACTTATGACTGTGTACATATGATATTTGTCTTTTTGGATCCGGGTTAGATAACTTAATATGATGTTTTCTAAATCCATCCATTTGCCCACAAATTTCAAGATATCATTTTTTTCTGCTGTGTAATACTCCCTTGTTTAAATGTACCACATTTTCCTTATTCATTCTTTGGTCGAGGGGCATTTAAGTTGATTCCAGGTTCTGGCTATGACAAACAATGCTGCTATGAACATAGTTGAGCACATATCCTTGCGGTATGATTGAGAATCCTTTGAGTATATACCCAAAAGTGGTATTGCTGGAACTTGAAGAAGGTTTTTTCCTAATGCAAAGGAGTTTTTCATGGCCATATTCTCTTATATTAAACTCAAGCAGATAAAATAAAATTATTATGTGATTGGAAAGGAAAATCGCAGAGCCCTATTTATGACCTGTCATCTGTCTTCCATGACAACATAACTCCCTATTTTATAACAGCTCTAGACTCAAACTCTATAAGTCATCTATCTTTTAGCATTCCATATATTTTTTATTTATTTAAAATAATTCTGACTACTTAATAACAACCTGTCTTGAAGACCCCACTATCATTATTTCCAAATAATGGCAGAATCTGTTGTAAAAGTATTTAAAAGGTCTGATTTCAAAAGTAAATTCTTACCTCTGTGTTTTCAATTAGGATCCAAAGTCTGTGCTTTTTCTTCCCCATAGTGCTGCTTGACAGAACCATACCTAGTACCGGCGTCTTCCTTGGTGAATTCCCCTTATCTACTACAGGATGTGACCTCATGTCGTCATGACAAAATAAGTAAGAAAACAGGGTAAGAATAAATAATTTTGTACACAGTTTCCTATTTCTGCTCTTGATCAGATGGCTCCATTGATGAGAGCCTTTGTTGAGAAAGGACTTCACAGAAACAAGAGAGTGATCTAGAGAAAATTTATTCACCTCACAGAAGGCAGGAAGCAGAAAAAAAAAGCAAAATAGGGCAGGTGATACTATAACTCAAAAGAACACGCGTATAGTGACCTTCAAATAGCTCTTACCACCTGAAATTAAAACACTTCATATAAAGTCACCAAATCATGAATCTTCTCTAGGTCAATTTATTGTTCTAGTCAAAGCTTCATTGATCCAATCAGCCCTCAATAACTCTATATATCAGCTAAAGATCAAGCCTTTCACATATAAGCACGGGGAGTGTTCTTTATAGTAAAGAACAAGTCTTTGCAATATTTCCTTTTTTGTGTACAACTTCCTATGTTTTTCATTACGTATTTAAAATCTCCTAATTTGCGATTTGACTGTCTTCCCCTAATACAATATTAACTTTCCTCCAAACTGACAGGAGCCATGTGACTTCTTCATAGGACAAGGCCTAATAATAGCAGAAGTGGCTCTTCTTGTGACAAGACCCCTAGAGACCCTGACTCACTTGACAAGGACATGGGGGAGTTCACTGCATGATTCTCAGCATGACTCCTGAACATTCCCAGGAGTGTGTGTGCTGCATGCTCTCCTTGCTTTGGCTATGCCAACCATAGTGTTGGCCTGAATGAGTCATAGTAGCTATGATGTTTAATGAAAGATGTTTGAATAACTATTCTGGGAAGAATGATTTTAACCTTAAGAGCTTTAAAGAAACGCCATTAAATAGATGGCATGAAAAGTTAATGGGAACATTCAAGGAGCAGGGAATGAAGCAGAATCCTAGAAACCCACAGTTCCCTCATTTCTGATTACCATGCCAATATATCTCAAGAAGCCAAGGGAGATAAACATAAAGACAACAGACCTACAGTGCCAACTATTAAGAATAAGTTTCCAGATTCTCTAGCTTATAGGAAAAATGGAAAAACCTGGTATGCCCCCAGAGGGGAAAAAACAATATAAAGTGTAAAATAATTTGATTCAGCTCTGGCTGGTACGTTGATTGTGAGAACCCAGAAGCTAATGGATGTTGCATATGTCTAAATTGTAACCACAAGAGACAAAACTGTCTCTCACTTTGTACGCTGCTGTAACTGCATATGCTTCCAACAGGACATATTGTTATACCTGTAGGTGTGCCTAGTTAGTAAGCCTCCTCTATAGCTTACAAAACAATTTATGTGCCGGGCGGTGGTGGCGCATGCCTTTAATTCCAGCACTTGGGAGGCAGAGGCAGGCGGATCTCTGTGAGTTCGAGACCAGCCTGGTCTACAAGAGCTAGTTTCAGGACAGGCTCCAAAACCACAGAGAAACCCTGTCTCGAAAAACAAAAACAAAAACAAAACAAAAAACAAAACAAAACAAAAAACCAATTTATGTTTCTAACAATAAAGATACAGGTCAGAAAAATAATGGCTACCAATGGGAGAGTTTGGAGACTGAAGGGGAGAAAGACAGGGAACAAGTGGGTAATTATTGTAACCATTTTTAGAAACTTAGGAAGTAAAAACTATTGTAAAACTTCATAAAAACCATCGAACCTGTATATATAATGATTGTTCAAGCTATCTGTGGACACTTGCTTGAATAACAGTCACAGTCTCTTTTTGGTACCGACACTACACATCCATCTTCAGGTCCTTGATTCCTTCTGTAACAAGCCCTTCAGCACAAAATAGCATGTCATTGCTCAATAGCTTTATATTTTGGTGCTTATTCATAACTATAACTTTTCTGCCAATGGTCTTCATAATTAAATTATATACATTATTTTCTAAATTTCAAGTCTTAATTTTTTTTTTACATTTCAAAGGCAAATACACTTTTTTAAGCACCATTTTCATATTTTGTATCCATGTATTCAATCATCTCCAGAAATTTAGTTTATCTATAATAGAGTGTTTTGACAACTCATTCATAACCCTGATATTTACTAATTTCAAGAATGCATAGTTTTCTTATAATAGGGACATTTATAGGATAACTGTAACTGTACATTTTTCTTGAGCTTTTCAAACTGAATTTTAGAGTCAGTATTCTTTAGCTACTCTATGTTCAGAAAATGATAAGAAAAAGGACTATCCTCATGTGTGTACTCTCTCTGTGTGTATACTTATTTATAGATGCTCACCTTATTGCATAAGGAAGTAAAGAGAGTGCAGCTTGGGACTGGTGATAAGATATAGTATAGCTTAAAGAAAGTGTCTACAGTCTCCTAATTCCTTCAATTAAAGCCAACATCCCTCGATATGTGTAATATATATTGATATGCAATTGCATATTTTATGTAAATATAATATTTCATTAGTGTAAGCTTGAAATATAGGCCCAATGAACAAAATATACTACTATCAACTGGCATGTAAAGAGTTCATTAGGCATAGCTTCTATATGGAGTCAAAAATTATAATGGAAAACTGCTATTTCTAAATTTTCTAATGGTGCAGACAAATATTATGTTTACTGAAATAATAATAGGGAAACATCATGAGAAAAACATCTCCATTTTCAGGCATATGATATGCCAAGTAGTAGATCATGAAATAGATAACATGGGGTTGGAGGAAGTAACATCATAGGACATGTAGAAAGTAGCCTTTTGTGTAAAGTTACTTATAATTAAAAGTAGAGTTGAAACTTCTTTTTTATTTTGTAATTGCTTTCTGTCCCCTAACTGAATCTATTCTTTCCAAGTAGGTAATAGAGACATAAAGTTGACATATTTAGTTTAAAAATACATCGAAAACTTAACGGAATAAACCTCATTTATACTTCATGATAAATGTGTTGCCCTAATTTTCAGGTCTGTTTCTTAGAGAAATAGAAACTGCCCAATACAATCAAAGAAGTTTCTCTTTTATTGTGTATGCCTGTCTTAGAGAACTCTTATTAATCTCTGATTTCCCAGTTTTAAAATCCCATGACTTCCTTTGTTAGTCCAAGTTTTATAGATTAAGCTGTCACAACCTATATTCTTCTAGCAGCACACACAGCTAAGCAATAGTGCCACCCCACAGAACCACTGGGAAACAGTACTGAATGGAATATGACATTGCAATATCGCCTCCCTTATTAAGAGTTGCTCAAATCCTGTAGCTCTATCTGAGTTAGACACTGCTTCCTTGTACAACAGGGTAGGTGAAATACTGGAAGGAAGTTACACTTTGTACAATCCAAATTTTATTTCTTTTTCCACTCAGCAATGGCTGGTGGTTTTGTTTTGGGTTTGTCTATTTGTTTTTGTTTGTTTGGTTTGGTTTTCTGTTTTGTTTTTTTTTGACACAGGGTTTCTCTATGTATTACTGGCTGTCCTGTAATGCATTCTTTCCACCAGAGTAGCCTTGAACTTGTAAGGATTCACCTGCCTCTGCCTCCTGGGATTAAAGTGTCACCACTGCCCAGCTAACAATTAGAATTTAAAAGAAATAAGTTTAAATTTATTAATCCTAAATATTTGTAAATTCTGTTTATTTTTATTTCTTGTGCATGGATGTCTGCTTGAGCTTTTGTATGTGCACCATAGGCTTTGCTAGTGCCCAGTGAGGTCAAAAGATGTAATTGAATCTCTTTGGGACTGATATTTCAGTGTCAGTGAGCCGGTCTCTGTGGGTAACTGAAAACAGGTCCTCTACAAAGAACACTGAATGTTCTTAGCCACTGAGCTCTTTATCCAGTCCCCAATACTAATTAATTTTGTGTACAAAATTTGAAAATGATGATACTTGGTAAACAGGGGAAATATAAAACTTATATTAATAAACTATGAAAACAGCTGTTGGATATTTAAGACTGATGGAAAATATGTCAGGCGCACTGCCCTTCAGTAGCAATTTATCTAGCTTTCACCATTGCACAGCCAGATGACAATCCCCAGCTATTGACTTGTCTGAAATTGCCCCTAAGTTATAAGAACTCCCTCAGACTTATCTAGGATTTCTGTACCCTTCTTCTTCAGCTAGCATCTATTGATTTAGGAGAGTGACAATTTTAAACGTAACGCCTAAATTATTGACATTTATCACTGCATAATTTTAAAAGAACATGAATCTCTTTCTCAGGAAGGCGATGTGGAACTCATTGTTCATAATAGCAATCAATTTCTTGTAGTGAGATATTACAAGGAGATATTACCTAAAATGCTGGTACGCTGTGTATATAGCAATTTAAAATTCTTCTTTCCCCTCAAACTCTACTCATTCTTTTTAGATCAGATTTAAGTTTCTAGTCAACTTTTACTGTAAAATACTTGATTCTCATTCAGACGCTCACCACATTCTGCCTTTGTCATGTAAAATGCCTTAGATGTCTCGTTTCCACTGACAAGCCAGTCATCATCATTTAAAGAAAGGAAAGATAATTTAGTGAAAGTAGTAATCAGATTGGATTAGATACTCAGATCTGTCCCTATCTAGTGATAAATTCCATTTGGGCCTCAGTTTTCTTATGGAATTCTAATCTGTAGCTCTCCACTTTCCATAAAAGATTAAGAATAAAATTGAGTATTCTTTTGCACAGTCACTGCCTGTCACTTAGGAGCTCAATCAGTAGCCAGTCGGCCTGAAGTCAAAATATTTGCTTTTTCTTTAGCAATGCCTGACTGGCCACTGTGTTTCTGCCTCTGTCATATTCAGTTCGTTACATATTCACTAGCAGAAAAAAATAAGCTTATTCTTTGTAACATTAAGGAAATATGGTTTTCAATTGTCCAATCAAGTTTTGTCTATAACAAATCATTTTCCTGTACTATTTTTCTCTAATCACTGAACTCATTTAATTAAATTTAATTTTCCTTGCTTTGTCCTCTGTCCACACTTTATCAGTGTTTTAGTATTCAATCTATTGATTTTGAGATTTCACTTGATTAAATTATTTTTCCTAATCTTTCTATTCTCTTATATTACAGAATATCTGTTCATATGCTCTTGAACTGACATAGCTAGTTAGGTATTAATATTAATCCCCCTGTGGGAAGAATACTTACGTTAGTTACCTGATATGCTACTTAAAACATGCTGAAAACAATAGAAATATTCAATTTCCACACAGCTTTGCTGATTCATTAAGATGTGTATGTCATGACCTGATTTCCTAATTTTGAAATTAATAGTATATATGTGAACAGCAGAGCCTTTCAAAGTTTTTACATTAAAGCAATAAAGGTGTACATGTACAAGTAGAATATACTGTTTTGTTTTCTACTTAATTGAACTTATACATCGTTACTTGTAGGTAGACTGAATTAAAGGTAATGTGTGCTTTCATTCAACTCATGCTTTAAGATAATATATGACATCAGCAAAGAGAAAAATTAGAACATACTTTTTCGAACATCTACACTTACATTTTTTGTGAAATTAAACGTTTAAAGAAAAGTTTCATGACACATATCTCTAACCCAAGCATGCTGGAGCTAAGGCAGCAGAATTATCAGATTTAAATTAGTCATACTATTTAGTAAGTTCAAGGCCATTGTATGCTTTGTAGAAAGACTTATATTTAATTAACTAAACTTTGCAGTTTTGAATAATAATTTGACTATAGAGCACGATACTACAATGATTTAAAAACTATTTTCAGCTCTTTAGGAATTTATATAATGTATTTTGATTACATTTATTTCCTCCCCCAGGTCCTAGATTTATTCTATATTCCTAACCTTCCAATTCTGTGTACTCTTTAAAAAAATCTCATTGTTATAAATGTGTGATGCTCATATACTCTTGCCTATTTGCGCCTTAGTTTATTTTATGATCTCAAACCACCCCTCTCACCATGGCTTTCTTGCTATGATGGACTGAATTCCTGTGAACCAGTTATTCCAATGAATTGTCCTCTCTTTTTATATAACATATTTGTTCACCAAAGCAAGAATGATAACTAATATACAGAGAAGTTGTGTTTCAATATGTTAGAAGAAGTTCAATGGTTCTGAATTATCATTTGAAGGATTAACTATAACTGAAAATAAAAGTTGAAAAGGAAAAGTTATTCCTACATCCTACACTGTCATTGGATTACGAAGTTCATTTAAAGACTCAGTTTTCTTTGTGTATGTTTAAATTTTCTAGTGCAAATTATTGTAAATTCATATACTTGGGAGAATTAAAATTGGAAAATAATTCCATAAGGAAGAAAGACCAAGTCTGTTGTGATGTGAACAGAATTAAATCAAGTAAAATTAAAACAAGTTGAGAATATAGACTGGATGACAGAAGAGCTGTAAGAACATAAGGGGATTCTTTTTCTCTTGTTTATTCATTGCATTTACTCATCATTGTAATATGGACATTATTTTAATAACTTGATGGGTATTACCTAGCAAACATAGGTATTCATGATTTAGAGTTTGCTTTCTTAGGATGGAAACTGATGGTGTCTATTGGGAGGGCAAAGTAGGTCTCTGCTTTGATGGTGGCATTAGCAGTGACGACGGATTAAAACCAGAAAAGACAAATGAAATGTATACGAAATAATGCCCACACCAAGCTATATGTTTTAGAAAATTATTTCCCCATTAATATTATCTGCAGACTGTCACCAATCCTATATGAATTACCATAGTGTCTGAATATAATAATTCCCCTTTCCTGTTTTTATCTGTGTTTATTTACCACAGAGCTTAGGAAGAATGTAAGGCACCTTACGGAATTATGCAGAGTAAAATGGGACAAATCCCTGTACTCTTTGTCTCAAATGTTCTGGAGATTGAGTTTCTCTAACAAAAGCAATCCCCTTATCATATCATAGAACTACACATGAGACAGAAGGGACCTCTACACAACTGTCTGTCTTGGATCACTAAATAATTATTTGGAAGATTACAGGCCTCTATAATTCTTATTCCACTAGAATTTGAGAATTGATGAGCTCAGGATCTGTTAAGGACTTAAGAGCTTTCCGAGGAAATGATTTATATAAAGACAGGGTTTTACATTACAATGTTCTCCTTTCCCACTGCCATGCAAGGGTGGGGCTCACCCCAAGAGCAGCTTATATGGCATTTACTCCATAAGCTGCTGACTATAGTCTTTATGTCTGGAGCTCAATATCTCACAGATGGTGCAAGCTGTAGCCACTACTTCTTAGTGCGATTTTCCACTCTCTGCAGGGTCACAATTGCATTTGAGTTCTACAGTGCAATTTGAAATACATCATATTTGACAGCTGCTACACTTACCTGATAAACAGCGTCTATGACAAAGTTTTTGTAATTTCCATTTCACTGACTGCATTTAAAGCTTAAAACAGAGTTAATATGTGTTTGCATGAGAAAAATAAACCTGCAAATGAATTGGAAAATTACAATAATTTTCTAATTAACTAAAACAAAATTAAAAACAAAATTACCCTCAATTACAAGCAAATTTTAGAGAAAAACAAAAGCACTGAATTCTTCATTCATTTACCTAGTATAATTTTCACACTTTTTTTTGTTCTTTTTCTATTAATGCCTTAAGTCACATACATACATGTGTATTGTAAATAAATATGCATATATAGTTAAATTGTTTCTACTTAGTGCTTATTTTCTTGATAATGTTATAATCTGAAACTATTTGGAATTTGCATTAGTGTCCCAGGACAGTAATAATTAATAGAATTAACAAATACAGATTGGTATTTTGTGACTAATACATTGTGACCTCTGGTAAGCAAACATCAAATCACAGTGTGAAGAGTGAAGATTGTAGCAGGAAATCAGGTGTGATATGTGAGAACAAATATAAAGATAATGTAAATAAACTCAACAAGGTAGTGGATAGTAGTTCATATTGTGCAAGGAGCATGTTCTTTGCCATTGGATACTCATTTTCGGAGCATTCCATTTGTGGCCAGAAATCATTACCTTATGTACATTCCAATGATAGAGATGGTCTGTCAGCTGCCCAGAGCTTGACAAAAGTTTAGGTAAATGTCTATCTCAATATGGGTCTTGACCTTCTTAGATTATTCAATTTAGGAAATGCATGATTATGAATTTTGTCTCCTTGCGATGTGAATCACTTTCTTAATTCTCATGATTTTACTTATTTAATTCTGATGATTTTTCTTTTTGAGCCCTTTGAAATGCAATCATCACAGAGAAAGTCATCCTATTGCTCCTTTTTTTTCTTTCTTTTTGTTTTTTGTTTTGTTTTGCTTTGTTTGAGACAGGATTTCTCTGTGCAACAACTCTGACTGTACTGGAACTCTCTTTGTAGAACATGCTTTCCTAGAACTCATGGAAATTCACCTGTGTTTGCCTCCCAAGTGCTAGGATTAAAGGCTTACACCACCAATTTCCGACTTCTTGCCCAATTTTTACTGGAAGACAGTAGCATAACATCACCAGAATCAATTAACAAACATAAATGGCGTAGTGGTATTGTTTACCTTACTACTAATAAGCTCGCTTGCCTTTTGTCCTTCAGGAGTGTTAAGTCAATTTTGTGTCTTCTGTAAGTAGTCTATTGCTAGATTTAAAATTGTAGACTTCCTCTTCTGTTTACCTTGTCAGTGTAATAATTTGATACTAGTTTGAGAGAAATGGTTAGACTCTTGTGTCTGCATATCTATAGTTAAGAACTACATTTCGCTTGAATGTGGTTGCTTTGTGCAGTTACACATGTAGTACATTCCTTTAAAGCTGCAATAATGATCACATTAAGAAACAATAAAGCAACTGTTCTGATCAACTCACGTTTTTATGAGAAGCTGTATTTCACTTATGGGATGAGAGAGGGCCATTGGGTTGTGCAAAGTTTGGCCCGTGGGTGTTGTATTGTTTGGCTGAGTCCTTGTGTTTTGTGCCTGGTCTGGCTAGAAGCAAAGAGTCCTTAGAAACGGTTTATCTTGCCGGGCGGTGGTGGCGCACGCCTTTAATCCCAGCACTCGCACTCGGGAGGCAGAGGCAGGCGGATCTCTGTGAGTTCGAGGCTAGCCTGGTCTACAAGAGCTAGTTCCAGGACAGGAACCAAAAGCTACGGAGAAACCCTGTCTCGAAAAATCCAAAATAAATAAATAAATATTTAAATAAATAAATAGAAGAAAAAAAAGAAAAGGTTTATCTTTAGGAGGAGAAGTCCTGAGTCACTCCTACCAACCATCTTCAGAGGACTCTTTGATGTCAGCTGAGAAACTCCAGCCTGACTTGAACATAGCATTGCAGTATCATGTGTGGATTGGTGGTGACACACCGAAAAACTAGAAAAATGTGTTAACATCTTTTTACTTAATCCAGTTTTGCTTTGAGCTCCCTTTTTTCCAACAAAACTTGGAAAGTTTTCCTTAGCTTTCTTAGAAATTTAAATAATGAAACAGATTTCTTACTCTAATATTTTCAATTTTATTTCAAGTAAAATGAAACATTCTTGAAATAGTTACTTGTGTCTGTTCTTTAAAAATATCCTGCACATACACACATATACAGATATAGAGTTTGCAGTATCCATAGAGGTATGTTGTAACAATAAATAATTCATATTAATGTTCATAAATAGTACTGACATGAACATAACATTTAGAGCTGAATTCATATATGTTTGTATTTTAAACTCTGAAGTGAATTTTTTCTAAGCAGAGATTCCATAATTTGGACACTACATTACATGTATTTATGCATGAAATGTATTATCAGCCTATGCATGCATATATATGTAAAACTATACATATTTTGGTTCATTCTACATGTACATGTATAGCAGCCAGTTTAGAAAATGAAAACACTTTATTGCACATAGTGAATGCTGTCAAGTCACCTTGACTTGGAAAAAATTCTAGAATCCAAAGCTACAAAAGGAAGTTTACTACCTAGAAAAATATACATTGATTTAATATCTGTACATGTAAAGCAACTACAGAATTTTGTCTTTTTATGTTTAGTTACATTGGGACTATTTCTCTTATAGTCAATATCAAAACAACTAACTGTGGCCTCTGATGGGCTTTAATCCTTTAACACATTTTTAGAATAAATATGACTACCGTAAAGATTTTCTTTATTTGATTTCCAGATTGTCATTGATTTTTTTTCAGAATGTCTATTTGAGAATAATCTAAAGAAAGGTTGTAGAACTACCTAATCAATATACCATTAGTCTTCATGAATTTGGCTGATTATCCATTTATTCTCTGGATATTGGATAACAATTCAACAGTGCAGTATCTGGCTTGTAAGGTTGTTGAAGCCAAGAATCTGATGCTTCTGGAGTCTGGGAAAACATTTAATTTAACAGTGGACTTTCCTTCGTCCATGAGTCTCTAGGTCTCACAGATCCTAATTTTCAATTAAGTTTAAGTAGAAAAAAATACTTGGCCTTACAAAAACTTAATCTTTCTTGAATAAACATGATTCAAAGAACCATCATGTGAAGTGGCAACTCAATTCAATGGGATTAAATTTTCTGTGACTTCATGATCAAAGGTAACTAAAATTACAGTTTACAACTATGACAATATTTAGTTCTAAACATATTAAGAGGACAGTAATTTGAGAATCAATAACCCAAGTAAAGAAAGGCACCACAGAACAAGAGATTTCTGGAACAATATGGATATAATTAGTCTGCTTTATTAGTATGAACCATGTGAATTATACTACGTTAATTGAGTCTATCATCCAGTTAAAATACTTCACTGAATTTACCTTAGAGAATTCTATTAAGGCAAAAATTTATAAGTCCAGATAAACAGTGTCACATATCTAAACAATGTGATGAAATGTTAACATGCTTTAATAGATGCTTAGTTTATATTTTCAAATTTGAATTAGTATTCACAAATTGAGCATAGTACCCTAATTTCTATAAGAGAAAGTGGTGGTGGTCAGAGAACTTCACAGTTTATAGAGTAAGCCTAGAATTTAAATGCAGCAAGATCTGACTCCATAAACTGCTCTTTTATGACTATAGCACATTCCTTTAGACACTTTCGAGACAATTGTTCCACTATGAATTGTGGAGTATTCTGGTTCCTATGATAATGTAAATAAACCCATGAGGTCCTTTCCCCATTACGTTATGACAATGAGAAATTATTTTTCTCCCTGAAGGTTGCAAAGTCCAGAGAGGAGCAGTGTTCGCCTCTTTGTCCGTTCATCCATACTGATCCTTCTTTTGTCACAAGACTTCCTTTGACTTACCAGCCTTGCCCTCCAACCTTGTTTTCAGTTATATTGTCGCTAGCATGAATTTGGTGCTTCTCTCAACATGATCTTTTAGTATTTTCTCTGTGGTTTCTATTGAATTTACCTCCTTAGTTTATATGGTTCTACTAAAATTAAGAGACTGAATTATTTCCTTCTGATCCTAATTTAACAATAAACAAAAATGACTTTCTGGAGTCAGGCACACGTAATAGCACTTTCATGAGATATCAAATGCCATGAAAATGCATATAGTTCATTTGGGGTCTTCAAGGCAGAGTCACCATTAAATGCAAGTTTGCTAAAGTTGTTCCCTTTAAGTTTTCCTGTTTCACCCACCTGTGAACACACTAGAGTTGTGGTCCTTTTAGAATATGTCTGTCACTGTTTCCTGCGGTTGCCCATAAATGCCATCTGTGGCTGCAGTGGGATAGGACTTGAAAACCTCACTGTTCTTGGCAAAAGATAGCTTGTTCCCTTCCAATTGTCTCCCTCCTACCAATAACTTTGAAGCCTGACATTCTGTGGTTGCTTTCAGTTTTAAAAGTACAGATACATCTCTTACTCCTATAACACCTCAACCATCTGAATTCATTGGATATAGGAATGAATCCTTATCTTAAGTATTTTTATACCATCTAAATTTTTAAATCTTAAGTATAAACAGCACATTAAATAAATAATGAAATGTCCAAATATTTATCAGTGATTAAAATATAGTAAAGAGTTTTAAAATTCATAAGACTAGGGTAAAAATACCACTTAAAGCTAATGCATTCAGTTTAAAATGAAGAATTTTTATCTCTTGTGATAAACATAGATGGAAATAATATGTAGAGATTAAGTACTTTGTGCCAAGGTCTGTCCTAAGCCCAGAGAATCACTAACACTAAAACACTATAGGATTTCTGGTAGAATTTCCAATTTAATATAAAGAAAGGAATTAAAGTAAATAATGAAAACATGTCCTGTGTATAGTCTTTGGATATGCAAAGGCAACAATGAGAAAGTTGAATAAATGAAAGATAACGTGAAAGAAAGATTCTTATAAGAATGTTTTACAAATGACAAAGAGGGTTATTGAGGAATTTGCAATGATGTGTGCTAAAACTTGGGCCATAAAACGACACTGTAAATTCATAAAAGATCAGCAATGAAGGACCAGAATATGTGAGATCCAAATAGAATTTATTGATAAGTGGATGTGAGTGGTGCCAAGAAGTATTATCCATTGTAGACATTTAAGGGGAATGATATTCAATACAGGAAAGTACATGTTTGTCCGTTTGTCAAGATATCTGTGGAAGACTATATCATGAAACTTTTCAAAGAGGTTTTACTACAGGTGTAATTTAGAAGTAAAGGAGTTACCTCCTATGCCATGGCCTTTCAAACGGTTTAAAGCAGACATTGGCTACTAAATCGCTGTGCTTGGCTACCAAAGTCTCACCTGTATATGTTGACAGTTGAGAGAGCAGAACTCAAATGGGCTTTAAGTGATCTATCAAATATCACATGAAATTACTAAACTTATGCAACTTTATTTATAGGCATTTGCTTTACAATTGTGGAAAGCTCCAAATGGAATATTTAAACAATTCCACTGATCATTAGTTTGTGTATATGGGGTACATGTACACCATTTCAGAAATACTTTTATCTTCAAAATGTGGGAGCATTACCTGTATAAACAACACTTGGCATCCATCCACTTCCTGGGGATTCATTAACACTCCCGACAGTGAAAGGTAATCTTGTCCCTAAACATTTTCCCCTTTCTTAATTATAGTCTTAAATCCTACAATATAATGAAATTATAAAGTTAGAGTTCAATACTAATTTTGTACTAAATACAAATATAATAAGATTACTAAGTCACTTATGTAATGTCATTTTATATGTAACCTTAATTTCTATTAACCATGGCCCAAATACATTAACTTGAAATTCCCAGTAATAATCAATCCATACATTTAAATGGCATGTCATTCTGACTAATTTTACATCAACCCTCTTTGCTTTTCTATGGAAAGATGTTACCCATTTCTGTATTATAGCAACAATATATGTACCATACCATTGTTGATCCCTTAGTAATAAGATTTAGTGTCAACAACTGTATACAAGTAGCCTTAAGTTTACCCTACAATGGCTTTAGTGTACAAGAATAATGATGATTTCAATATATCAAGGAGAAACTTCCAAGTATTTCCGTTAAGTGGAAAGGCAGGGATTTATGATTCTGTAAAGAAGAAAGATATAATGTCTTATGGTTCCTAAGATCTATGGAGAGTACAAAACAAGGAGACATGCTTCATGAGACAATCTGAGAAATGTGTTGAGAGATAGTATTTGTGATTATGCTGGTATCACACATTATATTTCCCAAACCTGGAGAATTATGTCAGTCATTGAGTGCGACCTCTTAAAACAATAAAGAGACACAGTTAAATAAAAAAAAAAGAAGTACAACGGTGTTGCCTGAATAAGATGTCTTATAATAAAGGTTTCACTTTAAAGGTAAACTAAATACATGCTAAAATACTGATGAATACAATATAGTAAATGCTTAAAAGTGGCAGAGAGAGACACAATTTACTCTCTGTCTCTCTGTCTCCCTTTCACACACACATACATACACACCATAATAAGATTAACAGATGCTTCTGCAGAAGGAAAAATGGGACAGGAAAGAACAGTCTTCTAGCTCATTCTGACACAGCATGCCAGTTTCTGTAAGCTCCATGATGTCACAAGTGTAATATTATTGATAATAGAGACTTAATGAAAGCCTTTTCCTTCTTACCCCATTTTAGCTGGATGTACAACATAAGGGAATAATCAACATCCACATTCTCTTTTGCTGTGTCATTCAATATAACTCCAACAGCTCTCTTGCTGAATACTGTGGTCTCTCTGTGGAAATTTTGTCCTCTCAGATAAGATGTGAGTAAAGTTAAGTGTAGGTGCTAGAATACGATCTTCCTGGGTCTTGGCTTGAATAAACTTTTTGTTCTTATATTCAGTGCGCATCAATTTGTCTTTAGATTGACAAGTTATTTGTTATTGTTATCAAGTGTTATGTGCTGTATGTAATTATTTATGCCATTGTTATATATGATTGGCAGTGCAGTAGGTTTGTTTACAACATCATCAGCTCAAACACATGAGTAATTCATGCCCTGAAATTGTCCAGTGGCTGCTGTGTTACTAGGCAAAATATTTTGCAGTTCCATCATTAAATTATGAGACTATCATTGACTTGAATGTTGTTTTTACACACTAAACTTTTTTATGAGGTTTGGGACAACCTACAGTTAAAGTTGTCTACTGGAAAGTCTCAGAATATATCACCTTCAGGTGTTGTGGGGAGATAAACATTGTACCTATATGTGGATTAATCAAATTCATACTAGTGAATGTTGTGTAGTGAGCAGTTTATTATAAGACTACAGTCAGTATTGGAAGCAAAGCATCTTCTAACAAATATCAGACTTTCTTGTTCTGTAGCCTAGATAAACTAATCTTATCTTTCTCTTATGCAAGTCATTTGGTGAGTAAGGCAGAAAAACACACTACAGTCAACAGTACTGTCTTCATAATCTAGGTACTTGTAAATACTTAACTAGCAGGAAGAGCAAACTACTAAAGTTTTGTTTTTCCTTGAAAATTTTATTTCCTTTGTTTAGGCTAATTTGTTGCTTTTCTTTTATTTTTTTCTTTGTCATCTTCTAAATTTTGTAAATCATTTTTCTGATTCTTTTGTTTTCTGGCATGTTCTTTACTGATATATTGAAGAGCTATGGATTTTAATATGTTTACCTCATATAACTTAGTGAAATAGTTTTCAATTCTAAGAGTTTTCTAGAGGATTCTTTAGGATTTTTCAGGAGAAGAAAATCATGTGCATGCTACTATAGTCTCTGTGAGTTCAGATATACACCGGACCTCTCGTGACTGAAAAAAAAGGCATTTATTTATTTATTTTTTTTTTTTTCAAATTATAAATTCTTCCCTACCTCTGGCTTTTACAATCTGTCACCTCTTTAGTATAGGTCAGAGGCTTTAGGGAAGGATTTGATAATAATATCCTTACAGGCCTGAGTACTCATAAGGACCTGCACAAGCTCAAAAGACAAAATCTTACCACAAAGGAGTAAAAATAAGCAGAAAATCCCATTCCTCGACAAGAAGCTCTTTATAAGTAATATCTTCCGGAAGAAGGAAGAATTATTTTTATCAATTGAGTAACTGTACACATTTCAGCCACATTCCTGTGGAGGCCTCGTGTTCAGCAGTACTTATTTGAGCGGAAACACCAGACAACACGATTTTAGAGACTTTTTCTTCTGTTTTTGCATTATGATTTTGTAACTGTTGTTTTTAGAGGGGAAACAACATTAAGTGGCTGTGGAGTGGGCATTATGACAGGAGTCGAGGGAATGGGAAAGAAACTGTAAAATTCTCACAGAATGAAATGAAAGAAAAATAAAATAATTTCTTCTTTTCAAATTCATATTCTTTTTATTTCCTGTCTATGATTCATCTAGAAATTCAAGCTCTATATTTATAATAGTGAATAATTATGACAAGGATGGACATCTTTATTTCCATCCAAGTTTTTAGACGTAATGGTCTCAGATTATAAAAATCGTCAAACGCTTAGTTTATAACTCTTGGAGTTTATAACAATCTGTTATGAGATTCCTCTTTTCAGCCTGGTTATATTAATTTATAGCTTCTCTGCTTCTTTTGGTCAGTTTTGATACAGCTTCATAAATATTGCTTTCTGTTACCCCCCAAATTACTCTTTACTTGATTCTTTGAATAACTATTTTAGTCTCTATATCATGATTTCTGACTTGTTACTATTTCTTGGCATCTATTCTTTTGGAGTTGATATGTTATTTTTTTCAATACCTTGAAGTACACCATGAAGTTAAGTTATTGAGATTTTTCTTGGTTTTTGATGAGTGTGTTCATAGCTATAAACTTTCCTGTTCAAACTGTCTTAACTGATTCTCATAAATTGTGTTCTTATTCTCAGTTGATTCTACTTTTCAAAAATTTCCTCAATGATTTATCAGTGTCTCACTGTTGATTTAAGAATATATCGTTCGCATCCATGCATTTCGTTGTTCCTGTAGTTTTTCCTATTATAAATTTCTATTCTTACTTCACTATCTTCTGATAGGTTATAAGAAATAATTTCAATTTCTCTTACATTTGATAAGACTTGCTGTGTAATCAGCTAAAACATGATTTCTTTCAGAGAACATTCCATAAGTTTCTGAGAAAAGCATATATTCTCTATGTGCTAAATAGAACATCTTGATGTATTGCTGTTATGTCCATTGGTTTATAGTAGATTTTTAGCTTTCAAGCTTCTTTGCAAATATTAAGTTTGGGTGCTTTATCTAAATATGAAATTGAGATATTGAAATACACATCAATTATATCAGAGCCAGCCTATGATTTTATGCTTACTAGTGTTTGTTTATTAAAATTGGGAACATCACCATTTGGTATATGTATGTTCACAATTGTTATAATTTCTTGATAAATTGTTTCTTTACCCATTTTCATTTATTTCAAGTCTAGTTGGTCAGATATCAGAATAGCATTTTGAGCTTTTTCACCTCCATCTAGTTATTATGCTACTTAAAACCTTCATTATAGTAAATTTTGCATTAAGAGTGTGGGACCAAGAAGACAGTAACTGAAATTGGTACAGGTAAAGGAAATGTCTTTCAACCTTTAAGATCTTGTGTTTATCACTCTGTTAGAGAGACATAGTTGTTGATACTTAGCATATCTCTGAAACATCACTACTCTCATGCTCTACAGCAATGAATGACTAAGTAGCATTACAAGTTGATCTATCTATGGATCTCAGGCTGAGTTCTATCAAATGCTAAGGCCATTTTCAGTTGAGATCTATTTCCCATTTTTCATCTACAAGGGATTAACCCTCTTTTGCTATACAATTATATGTTTAAGCACAGACTCTCATTAATCGCAATTCTTGGCTTCCTAATGTCTAACCAACCCTTCACTTCTCTATTACTGACTGAATCCATGTGCCTTCCATCACCCCTAACTTATGGTAACCAAATTGAGGCTCTTGTCTCCTCACCTCAGATATCAAAGGGAGCTCTGTGTTCAACATGATTTTTCTCAATCCACTACCTGCTTTCTGTCTTCTGAGTCACATCTCTGAGATTTTGCCTCATATGCTCATGCCTGGTGAAAGAATTCCTCTTTAATTAAAAACCATTGTGATGATTAGTTTGGCAACTTAGCATAATGTTGTATAAGCTGAGAAGTATGCAAGAATAGATAATTATCTCTAAACCAGATTGCCCCATGAGCATGACTGTGAACATTTGTCTTGGCAGAACTAATTGATGTTACAGTCCCAGTACACTGTAGGTGATCCCATTCCTTGTACTCAGGTATTTCACTGTGGAAGCATGTAGAAAGTGAGCTGAGTACTAGGGATGCATGAAAAAACTCTTCCTCTACTCTCTACTGTGGGTGTGACGGATTCAATTCCTGTTTATTTCCATCTACTCCCCTATAATGATAGACTTTAACCTGAGTCTTAACCCAAATGTGCTCTTTATCTTTTTTTTTTTTTTTTTTTTTGGTTTTTCGAGACAAGGTTTCTCTGTGGTTTTGGAGCCTGTCCTGGAACTAGCTCTTGTAGACCAGGCTGGTCTCGAACTCACAGAGATCCGCCTGCCTCTGCCTCCCGAGTGCTGGGATTAAAGGCGTGCGCCACCACCGCCCGGCGCTCTTTATCTTTTGAAGTTGCTTTACATGGGGTGTTTTATCATAGCAACAGGAAAGATGGCTAGGACAGTGATTATTAGATCTTTTCTCAAGGTACAATTACCTCTGTCTCACCTATTTTACCATTTGGAAAGAGGTTCTCATCTCTTCCTCTCTTAAAAGACTGTGTAGTTGAATCTGTACTTGGCTTACTTATCTCTCCATTGCCTATCTTTTCTCTGCCACTTTCCGATATCATTTCATTTACTTTATAAATTGTTTTGTCTTTTTGCAGAGTCTATTTTTAATTACTCTGATCATTTCCTTCACTCTGTTTTAGAGAGGCAGAATCTCAACTTCCGTCTTAACCAGAAGTCTGATCAATATTCTTTGTGACCAAAACTGTTCAAAATCAAAATATATAACTACAATTATTTGTGTTAAAAAAAATCAGAGTAAGGCCAGGTACTTTAATGAAGATCTTTAATATCAGGGAAAGGTGGATCTCTTGAATTCTAGATCAACCTCTTTCTTACAGTAAGTCCCAAGGAGCCGATACTACAAAGTGAGATACTGTCTCAAAAAAATATTGTTCACAATAAAAAGCCCTTAATATAATTTAATAAAAGAATACATAAATAGTTAGAATTATTCTAAAATGTGATTAAGAATGATTTGTTCATGAAGATAAACTGTGCTTGATATAATGAAACCATTATGATACGAACAAAATGAAAGCAAAAAACAAACATCTTATAAATGGTGAAAAGCATTTGCTAAATCATGCCATAATTGATAATGAAATTATAGGAAGAAAATAATAGAATTAACCTAAAATTAAATATTAGAATAACTACTATTAAAATCAACATCTAAGCAATGTCTAGACAGAGTTTTTCTGGCTAACATCAGTACTAAATGAATGCTTTTGTCAACATGTTAAAGATAATTTAAATAGTACAATCATGAAAATATAACATTAAAATACTTGAAATGGTGAAATCATTAAAACAGAAAAAAATTGCTTATTGTTAATCATTGCTTGCTTAAATACTAAAATTAAAATCAAAGTTTATTAATGTCATTTTATACTAATTGTATGGTAAATGAAAGGATTTTCTTAATTTTAGAACCAGCTCATAGGAAGAGAAACTCATATGTATGACACTATATTATATTTAAAACATTTAAAAATATTTAAATAAAGATTATAATGAATACTACATAGCCAAAGAACATAAGTCAAAGCCTACCAAAGGAAAATATACAAACAGAATGTGTTATTATATTCAAATACCATGTATTTTAAAAGCTTCAATTGGTGTAAAAAATATTTGTCACAATTTGGTTATTTATTTGTTTGCTTGTATTTGAGACAGGGTCACACAGGTCACATAGGTTTGTCTCAAATTTACTGTGACCATAATAATGACCTTAAAATCTCATCTCACTACTTTAACCATCTCATCTGACCAAAAATAAGTACACACCTAAGAAATTCCAATTAAAGCATCAGGGTAGTTTTTAGAAACTACATTTGATGAGGCGTTTTTAATCTCAGTATTTTTATGTGAGAAAAAAATGCACACAATATTATTAGATAAAAATGGTAACAGTTATTTTACTTTCTAAGTATCAGAACATATATTAAATTTATCAACTACATCAACTAATGAAACAAAATAATTGAACAAGATGAGAAATTCAGAAAGAGACCTCAGTATATACCTTAGTTTATTTGAAGGCAAAAAATGTCTTTCAGTGACTCCAAAAATATTATATTCTAAATTGCAGGTTTGAGAGCACTTTTATTTTTATTAAAAAGAAAATATAGTAGTACCATCAATTTCACTATATATAATCATGAAAATGAAATATTTGCATACTAAATTGATAAATATAAAATTAATAAAATAACGAGACATTGTGAATATCCAACTTAATGGCCGAAACTTCATGAACAGGAGTAGAAACTCAGAAGTTAAAAATGATAGGCAAACTTTAATAAAAAATGTTAATATGACAAAATAATAACATGCACAGAATACAGGGATAGGAAATGAATTATTCCAAAGTCTGGCAATGCTGAAGATGGAGTTATTATCTTTAATTTATAATGGTACTTGATAAATGATAAGACCGGTGCTAAATATTAGAAAATGTGCAAAGTACTTGGAGAGGCAATTAATACAAGAACAAATTTTAATGAAAAGATTCTCAGACTCATTAGTTTCCAGAGTAATGTAGAGAAAAGGAACAATGTGTTATCACACCGGAATCACAATGTCACAATTACACTCTTCAGTACCTCTTGGGTGCAAAGTATGTCCAAGGACACTGAGACTTTTTTTATATAAGAGTAAATTGTCATAATATTTGTAAGTATCTTGGAGATGTATGTAGACATATAGAAATACGTCCAATTTTGATAGGTGAGTCTTGGTGATTTATCTCACAGATAACAAAAGTACTCACCCACCTACAAAGAGACTGAAATAATTACTTTGTGATAAAATTATTTAGGGTTAAATAATAATCATGATATGAAGTGAATTTCTATGAGTATAAAAATAATTGCATGCATTATGAGATGTCATATCTAAATATTTTATTCATCCAAAAATAGATTTTGGTCTATATCAAGTGATTAGAAATAATGCTAATTCATAAAGGAACTAAAATGAGGATATATACATTG
Source organism: Chionomys nivalis (assembly GCF_950005125.1). NCBI lineage: Eukaryota > Metazoa > Chordata > Mammalia > Rodentia > Cricetidae > Chionomys > Chionomys nivalis. The sequence continues at coordinate 30,823,513 of NC_080097.1, read as the reverse complement.
ATTACATTCCATTTTATTTACTTTGGACTCTATAAACAGACATAGTATAGTGAGAAAATTACTCTGTGACTAAGTCCTTACAGAGAAGACAGGCACTGATGAGAATTTCATCAATGTGGTGAACTTATATGTTAGGCTAAAGGCAATATCTTCAGATAATTCACTAAATGCTACACTACCAAAAGAGTAGAAGAAATGCACCAACATACTGGAAGTTTGATGATATTAGAAGAACAGCGTTTGATTGCTCTGTGCTTGTGCAGTAGAGGAAGCTGACAACCACGAAGAAAGGAATGAGACTTCCCCTTTAATGCACATGATTCTAGGAAATCTAAGAAGGATAAGTAAGAAGGAGGACTTCAGGGGGAAAGCAAGGCTCTCCCTGAGTAGGGGAAATAGGGGTCAATTGGGGACAGGTGGGCTTTGGGTGCGGCGGGAGATACTGGGAGAAATGACTGGAATTGAGGGACATATCGGGAACAAGGTGGAAACGTAGTGAAATGAAAACTCAGTGGAACATAACCCTAGCAAAGACTCCTTGTAACGGGGGACACGGAGCCTGAACTGGCCAACTTCTGAAACCGGGAAAGTCCTCAAGTGGAGGGATTAGAAGACCGATCCAGCCACATAACCTTTAACATACAGTTTGTCCTGCTTGCAAGGTGTTCTGTAACTAGAGCCTTCCATAGCTATCATCAAAAAGACCAGAATGACGTCCTCCAGCAACTGATAGGAGCAGATACACAGTCCCACAGCCAAAATTAGGTGTAGCCCAGGAGTCCTGAAGAGGAGAGGAAGGAAGAATTGGAGGAACCGGAGGGTCATTGACACAACAAGAACAAGGCCCACAGAATTATTTGAAAGGGCCTCACAGGGCCTCACAGAGATCAGGGTACTTGTAGGGGTCTGACCTAGGTTCCTTGCTTATATGTTACGGCTGGGTAGCTTGGTTTTCTTGTGGCACTCCTAACAGTGATTTAGGGCTGTCTCTAACTCTTTTGACTTGGTTGTCTCTGACTCTTTTGACTGCCTTTGGGATGCTTTTCTTCCTATTGGGTTGCCTTCTCCAGTCTTGATTTGATATGTATGTGTTTAGTCTTATTGTATCTTGTTATGCACTAAAGCATAATTAATAAAAACACAGAGATAGAAATTGGGGTTCAACCTGATTATCTGAAAAGCTAAACAGCCAGCCACTGACTCTTACCTCCACCTCAGTCTAAAAATGGTGATTCTGCCTTCAGGAATCTCAGAATGAGTCCGTGCCTGAGAATTGTCTCCTTCTGTTTTATAATTCTCTCAAATTCTGGGACTAAAGGTATGCACCACTGTGATTAAAGGCATGCATCCCCCGGTTTCTATGGCAAATAGTACAACTACTGGGATTAAAAGTGTGTGTTACCACTGCCTGGTAGTGGGGCTGTTTTATCTGATTTTCAGGTAAACTTTATTTATTAAAATGCCAGTTAAACGCCACTACAAATTATAAACTGGCCTATTGCTCAGGATTATTGCTAACTAACCCTTTGATTTAAATTAAACCATAATTCTGGTCTATGTGTAGCTATGTGGCTTGGTACCTTTTTTCAGTGAGACATTCTCATCTTGCTTCCTTTAAATTTGGCTGGTGACAGTGTCTCTGTCTTTCCTCTTCCCAGAATTCTCCTACTTTGTTTGGCCTGCCTATACTTTCTTCCTGACTAGTGGACAGTCACTATTTTATTAAACCAATTTGAGTGAGAAATCTTTACAGCATACAAAACCATTATTCCACAGCTGGGGGTAGATCTGGGGAGACTGGAGGTTGAGAGGGAGATTAGCTGGGGAGGGAGAAGAAAATGCAGTCTGGATGTAATATATGAGAGAAAAATAAAAGAAGAAAAAGAAAGGAAAAAAGGAAAAGAAAAAAGAAAATATTAGTGACAATCCTATAGGCTTATTAATAAACTGAAGAGAAACTATAGTGCTGTTTGTATCTTTTTGCACATCTCTAAAGATTAATTATTATATTATTGGCAATAATTGATTCTACAAAATAACTGTAAACAAACAGGCAAGAATCTATGAGTCAGAGCTGAGAATGCCTCAGAAATATAACTTTGGATAAACTTTCACCTATGAAACTACATGCAAATGATCAATGAGCCAGTGTACCTCATCTCAAACAATCCTAGTTTCCTTTTCATTTGGTTAAACTAAAAGCCCCCACATGAACAGTACACAGAGTTATTTTAAACTGTGAAATACAATTGCATTGTATAACTATATTAATGTTTCTGAAAGCAATACTTATAGAATTTCTGCATAATATTTAAAGTTATTTAAAAAGGAAAGTCTATTGTAATGATACCAAAACTTAGAAACAATAGATAGCAATGCTATCCAGGAGAATTGGGTTAAGAGTACTTTCAAACATGACCTAAGCTTTGTAGAAAACCTTAGTTGAAAACCTTACTAATACTTTAAAATAATATATGCTTTTTATCAGAAGGGGAAGAATAAAAATTGTAATTGAAAGGGTGAAAATCAAATACATATTTTCATTACTGAATCTCCTTAATAACACATAAAGTATATTTATCATAATAGATAACACAATTACCACATCATTATATATCTAATCAATAAGATTTTATATCTTGCAAATGTACATAAATCTATGCAAACTTAATTTATGTTAGGATTTTTTGAGCATATTGAATAAATATTTTAAAACAAAACATCTAATATTTTCTTTTTATTTATTCTTCTCTCATATAAAATATCCTGACCACAGCCTCCACTACTTCCACTCCTCCTAGTTCTCATCTACCTCCCTTCTCCCCTCAAATCTACTGTTCTTCCCTTTTCCTTCAGAAAAGAACAGACTTCTTAGTGATCTCAACCAAATGAAGCATAACAAGATGCAATAAGACTAGAAACAAACCCTCACATCAAGGTAGGACAAGGTAACCCAGTAGGTGGAAAACGTTTCTAAGAGAAGACAAAAGAGGTAGAAACACCCTTATTCCTACTATTAGGAGTCTCGCATCCACTGCAAGCTAAACAACCTCAGCATACAGAAGACCTAACAGAGACTCATACAGATACCATGATCGTCACTCTAGTCTGTGTGAGTCACTATGAGTCCGGCTTAGTTGATTCTGTGGGTGGGCTAAGTTTTCTTGATCCTTGACCATTTTGGCTCTATCTATTAAAATTTTAATATAGATTATCTAGTATTTGTGAATGATCACTGGAAAATAAAATTGCATTGAGAGAATTTTCTCAGGGAATAATGGAAACTAAGCCATACTAGGAAGAGAACAATGTGTGCCCTCCTTAGAAAATTTATAAGAGATCATATCTGCAGTTACATAATTGCTCTAATTTTGCTTTTTGTTGAGTTTTATCTCCTCTACTCAACATGAACTACATAAAAATAAAATATTTAAAGGGTAAATGAATCTATAGAAACTTCCAAGATGCGAGAGATAGATGTAAGACTCCTTGTGAGTTTATGGTACTCAACTCAGGTCCTCTTCAAGGGAACCTTGGGCTCTTAACTGTTGAGTTTTCTCTCTGAACTCTGAACTCAATGTGAAGTTGGGTAATGTCAAAGTCTAAGGATAAGATAATGAAAATTAATGATGCTGAGAGCATGCAGCATGGACAAATATTAATATAAATATTGATATGGTACAATGCATTAATTTTTTGTACTCATCTGTGAGCTCTATAAAGAAAAAGTAGCATGTTAGCAGTCTATGAGCATTTCAGTGGCTCACCACTTCATCCCGTAGGTATTAATATTTTCTTCCAGCATCTAATAGATCTTGCATTTATTTTATTTCTTTACCATTTAATTTGGTGCTTAATCCTAGTTTATATTGGTTTTCATTTGCATTTATAGTCAAGTATTACTGATCCTTCTTCTTGTGCCTATTTGTCATCCCTTCCTTTTTCTGAACTTTGTACTAATCTTCTGTCTATATTTGAATTTGGTTCTGTGAATCCTGCATTTTACTTGGATCATGGTAACAAGAGGCCAGAGATCAAGGTTTGTAAAAGAAAAATATTTCCTCTTGGGATGCTGGAGGCTAGGCATTTAATAGCCAGTTCAACACTGCTACTTCACTCTGAAGTGACAAAGGAGGCCTCTTCACTGGCATGTTGGGGCTTTGCAGTCAAATGTTGGTTTTTCTCAGTATAGAGAAAAGACATTCTCTTGTCTGCCTTTCGCATGGTTCTCCTAGATTCCTGTGTACATGCCTAACCATGGTCATTTTTTTTTAAAATACGGACATCAAGCATGCATACTTAACGTCAAATGTCAATAAACTTGACAACAGTTGCAAAGAGTGTATTTTTGAATGGAGTTGTAGGCTGAAGCTCCAAGGGTTAAAAATACAGTAAGTGAAATTCTTTAACAGGCATGAGATGAGTAGCTCAATATCACAGATGCTGAGTCAGAATATCTTCATACTCATGTGAATATTTACGCATTTTGAGTGGTCAGTCACATTTGTGTTTATAGCATAGTGCTTAAGTCCAGGTTCAGCAATTATTCAAAGCAGATTCAGAACCTTATAAGCAAAATTTGCGGATGTGTATAACATTGCATTGCAAGATGGCAGCCAAGGAGAAGAAAGCGGGTGAAAATTTGTGAGAAATGAAGAACAAGTGCAAATTTTTAAAGAAATTGATCATATAAGGAATAAAAGAAAAGGTATATGTAAAGTGCTTAATATATAAATATAAATTATTTAATATACAGCCTACAATATAAGAAAAGTATATCTGAAACTTTCATAAGTGTGTGGGAAACTTTAAGAGAAAAAATAAACTAAAATATGTCCCTAGGATTGGACTGAATGGAGCTCACTGGTAAAGGGAGTGAAAATAATTTTCATTGGGTGGTAGGAAAAGGAAGGGTGTGCATTGCAACGCTGTAGTAGTTTCTATGCTTTGAACTCATGTTATAATCACATCATTGCTCAGACATTAAGACTTTATTTCACATATTTCATTTCTGTGGGTAAATCAAGAACTACAGAGTATATCTCTACTTTCTGATTTTTTTCCTATTTCGTTTTAGGATTTAATGAAGCAAAAATCAAGATTGGTTTGGGAGATACATAAAACTGTGTCCAACACATCTATTAAAATCAATAGTAGCAATAAGAATGAATTATAGGCACAGTACAAGATGGAATTTTTATGACCATCTGATACCTAGAGACTTAACTTGTTTGGCAAAAAGTGGTAAGAAAATGATTCAACTGCTGGCCTTCATTATAACACCAACTTTCTCAACTTCAACATATTAGAAACATCAAAAATAATACTTAAGCCAAGTTCTTGTAGTCTCATTTAGAACCCTGTATTATAATAGCATCTTTATATTTCCAGCGTCTTCCCAATCTAGAGGGATATAGTCTAAGACTTCCAGTGGTTTCCTGAAACATAATATAAAACTCTACTTTGTATCCTGTGTACAGGTTTAATTTCTTTTCCATTGAACTAAACACTTTCTCTGCAGTGTTGTATTTTCTGCGCATAATTTCTAGCATGAATTTGTTTTTTTTCTTTTTTATAGTTTCAGAAAGATACAAACTCTTAGCAACATCATCATAACATTACTTTTCCTTACCTTGTTAAATCAATAACTGTCACCTCTTAGAGGAACACTTTCATGGTTTCTCATTGGTATATTTGAATCATCAGAGTCAGATAGTTATTAAGAAATCGTTATTAAAGACAGTAATGTCAACTCAAACATGTAGCTTATAATATAAAAACAGTAGACATGACAAACTAGATGGCCAATAAGAACCTAAATAATACATGTCATTTCTGATATGAATGTTGTACAATGACGTGATTGAGGCAAGAAGGGACACAGAAGGATAATATGAGCTTTTAACACAATACTTAGAATCATGTGCATTTGAAAATTTATGATGGAGTGTTTCTGGAATTTTCCATTTAGTAATTTAGACTGTGATCAATCATAAGTTAAGAAAGTAAAGGTAAGTAAAATCATGGGTAAGAAGAGATGCTTATGTTTCTCTGTGTAGTTGTTGATTCCTTCTTCATGTGTAGATTAGTGTGTGTTTATGTAGTCAAATCTGCCTTTGAACTATCCTACCTTTAAACAGCATATTTTCCACAGCAAAGTATGCTTTTTCCTTTCAAATGTCTTCTTTTGAATCAAATTTCATTCAACTGATTCAAACCATGTTTCACTCCTTCAAGTTCAATCTATAAGTGCGTCATAAAAGTAAGTTAACATTATTCTAAATTCTTGCCAGTTCCAGTCCTATATATTCTTTAAATTATAACCTTAACAAAAATTACCAATTTTAATCATTTAATTTCAGGTATATATTTTTTACATGTTTTATTTGTTTTTCACAGATGTTTTGATAGATATCAAATTGTTCCTCTTTTCAATTCGTTACAATATAATTCTAAAGCTGGATTTGTAATTGCATAACTCACAGAAAAACAACTGAGTGATTCATATTGAATATTGACTAAAAGTTGTTTATAAATTTGAAAATTGAAGATATAACAACTTTTATCAAATATTAATTATTTTTAATGAAGTTAACATTTTGTCATTGTGAAAGATATATGGAGCATCTTACATTTAAAAGAAATGTTTTGTTAATTTGATAAAGTTTACATATTTTTTCTCTCACTCATCATATTCCTATTCTCAGAGACTTAGAAGAATATGCTCTTCATACACACATCTACAGAGTACAACTTACCCCATGTCAGACATTGTGCTGGTGGTGTTATTAAAGCACTAAACAAGACTGACAAGGCCCTGCCATGTTGGAGGTTGCACTTTAGAGAGAGTGACAGATAATACAATAAACAAGTGATTCAATCACATTTAATGGGAGTGAAGGCTTTAGATTCAACAACACATCCTGAACCTCCACAACCCTGCCAAACTAAAGCCAGTAGGGAATGTTCTTGTCTTGGGAAAGAACAAGCATAACTCTTAAAGCACCAAGGTCATCAGTGGTGCCAGGATTTTGATATACACCCAAATAACATGGAGAACTTGATGAAACAAAGGTGTTAGTTACAGAGAAGTATAATACATTTGCCTTTCTTTAACTTCTTAAGTAAGGTTTTCTCTGTTAGTTTAGGGGCCATAGTTTGAAAATCAGTGAGTAAGAGACATTAACACAGACCTACTTTAAAAAAATAAAACATGCACACACACTGATTATTTTTAAAATGAGTTTATATATATTTATATGTTGATTATATAATCTTTTGTAATTTAAAGAACATATCTATATATAGATAGAGAAAAAATAATGATAAATATTGATGAAATGCGAAAATGAGAGTTATAAGTAAAAATTATATAAAATTGAAGACATATATGTCGAACAGTTATAGAAAACCAATATATATTATCTCTACATGTAACAAAATTCTATTATAAATGGCATTCAGATAATAAAATTTAAGCTGCTTTGCCATTGTGCTGCCTAGTTTTTGTTTTTGCCTTGTCAGTTTGACACAATCTAGGCTCACTGGAGAAGAAAGAGATTCAGTTGAGAAAAGGTCACCCTCCAAAAGACTGGGTTGTATACAAGCAAGTAGGGCATTTTATTAAATAGTGATGGATGTGGGAGAACCCAGCCCACTGTGGTTGATGCCACCGCTGGGGTGGTGGTCCCGGTTTCTGTATGACAGCAGACCGAGAAAGTCAAGAGTATCATCACTCCTCCATGGCCTCTGTATCAGCTCCTGCTTTCAGGATCTTGATCTGGTTGAGTTCCCATCCTGTTTTCCTTCAGTGATGGACAGTGATGTGAAAGTTGAAGGCAAATAAACCCCTTTATTCCCCAGATGTTTTTGTTCAAGGTGTTTCATCACAGCAATAGAAACTCTAATATAGACAGCAATAAATCAGTCAAAATAGATACTATAAAGGACATTGATATGTTAGCTTGCTTAACTGAGTATTTGCACACATATATGCATATGTGCATAAATGCAGACATATCCTATAAATGTTGCCTGAGATTTCGGGTCCAACAGTCATTCAGCCCCAAAGAAACACACAGATGTCTACATTAATTATAAAATGTTCAGCCTAGTAGTTCAGACTTTTTATTAATTAATTCTTACATCCTACATCTTAACCCATTTTTTCTTGTCTGTGTTAGCCACATGGCTTGTTATCTTTCATCAGCAAGGTATTCTTATCTTGCTTTCTCTCTATCTGGGTGACAAGTGCAGACTGACTTTTTCTCTTCCTAGAACTCTCCTGTTCTCATTGCCCCACCTCTACTTCCTGCTTGGTCACCATGGCTCTACTTCCTGCTTGGCTCCTTGCCAACAGCATTTTATTACACAAGTACAGGAAACAAATCTTTACAGAGTAAAATCATTGTCCCACAGCACGTACCCCCTTTTCTTTTTGAAACAAGAACTCTGAACCTAATATCCTTTGTTTAGCTTTTTGTCCAGTCCATTATCCTTAACATCTTGTAATCAACACTCTAAACAAAGATGATCCATATCTTTATCCAAAATATCCATAATCTATTTTTTGGGGAAATGCAGGCATACTTTTTCAGGCTACGTCCTGCTGATTGGGAGTGCTAATAATCTTATGGGGACTTAAAGAAAATTTAGAATTATGATCAAGTCCTGACTGGAGTATCCTGTGAGGCTTGATCATCTCAGGCAGCAGATTTAAATCTGTTCTGGATGTAGAACTCAGACATCTGGGCCATCTGCTCCTACTGAAGATTTCTCAGGATGTCTTCCTTGATCAAACCTGATTTATCTTAACCAGGGATGAATCCACAGCCTCTCATTTCCTGTGGAAACAAAAGCAAAACTTCTCCAAAATAGCATATCTTTTGACTTAAATTTTGAAGTCAATGGATTTTCAAAATATATATGTTGGATTAATCCTGCAACATTTATAATCAAATGTCTTATAGCAGCTATTGCTCTAACCTCAGCAGTCATAAAATTTAAAGACAACACTATAACATACATTATCCAGACTCTCTGTGTATTTTTCATCTTTACATGGCTTTATTTTAAATTCTATTTCTCTTATTTTTATGTTTAATTTTTGGTTTTTTGAGACAGGAGTTTTCTATGTATCTTTGGCTGTCCTGGAACTCACTTTGTAGATCAGGTTGTCCTTGAACTCACAGAGATCTGCCTGCCTCCACCTCCCAAGTGTTGGGATAAAGGTGTGTACTACTACATCTTATACTCACACAGATCTGCCTACTTCTGCTTCCCAAATGCTGGGATTAAAGGTGTGTGTCACCCAACTACTCTCTTTCTTTCTTTTTTATTGTAAGGGCTTTATCCTTTTCTTTTCTCTCACAAGCCTACATATATTTTTAAACACACTGTATACCATTTAGAGGTTTTCTTCATCTGAATCTATCTTTATTGTATATTTCTCTTTTTCTGACCACATGAGTCTTAAATATGATAAGCAATATGGCTAGGCTTAAAGCTGTGGCTTTGACTACGGGCTCCATCCAATTCCTTAGCTTTCTGAGGGTCCAGCCTCATGGCAGAGGTACTGGCTGGAGCCATGTTTGTTGCCACAACTCTATGGCATTTCAAGGTCCCTGACACCACCAAGAAGCATGTTGTCAACAATTTATAAACACTGTTTTAGTGTTTGTTCACTGGGCTTATTGAAAGAGCTGTAATTTTCCTACCTGTCTCCTCCCTTCCTGTCTGTTGTATCCTTTCATGACAATATGCCCATCATCCATTCATAACTGTTTATTTACTTCCCCTTGATCCATCCCTCCATCCCTTAGTCTCTTAATCTTTTCATAACCTCTGTGATTATAGGGACCATAGCTTGCTTATGTATGAATTAATATATAATATATACATATAAGCAAATATGTACCATTTTGTCTTTCTGGGTTTGAGCTACCTCACTCAGAATGAAATTTTCTAGTTCAGTGAATTTTCTTGCTAATTTCATGATTACATTTTTCAAAGTTACTGAGTCATATTCTATTGTGTAAATATACCACATTTTCTTTATTCATCCATTCACTGAAGGACTTTTATGTTCTGATATGAGAGATGAGAACAATTTTATTATTGGAAACTTTCCTCAGAAGCCACAACGTAGACTCAAACTGACCACAGTATGAAGAATGGTATGTTTCTAAGTGCACTCATAAAGCATGGAAGGGAGTATTAGTTGCTTTCTGTACTATAATAAAAAGTCACTAACAAGAAAATCTGAATGTAGTAAAGAGGCCTCTAGTTTGTTCCTGGCTACTTAGCCCTGAAATAATCACACAGAAACTGTATTAATTAAATCACTGCTTGGTCCATTAGCTCTAGCTTCTTATTGGCTAACTCTTACATATTAATTTAACCCATGTCTATTAATCTGTGTATCACCATGTGGCTGTGGCTTACTGGCTAAAGTTCTGGCATCTGTCTCTGGCAGTGCTACATAGCTTCTCTCTGACTCTGCCTCCTTTGTCCCCCCATTCAGTTTAGTTCTTCCTGCTTAATTCTGTTCCCCTATAGCTCTGCTATAGGCCCAAAGCCATTGCTTTATTAACCAATGATATTCACAGCATATAGAGGGGAATCCAACATCATCTGAAAAAGGAAAATTTGTTTTGATTTATAGTTCTAGAGTGAGAGTACATAATGTCAAGGAAGCCTGCTATGAGAGAAAGCAAGATGACCACATTTCATTTGCAAAATGGAAGCAAGGCAAAAGAGCAAGATTAGATCAAGGCTACACACCCTCAAAATTTGCCCCAAGAAATTTATTTAGAGCAAGATTCTACCCCTAAAGATTTCATATTTTCCCCAAACAATACTGACAACAGAAAACTATGTGTTCAAATGTGTGAGAGTACGGGACATTTCTCATTTAAATCACCACACAGAGTTTCCACCTGAAAAGTATTCGGCTCTGTTTTACATTTGAAAGCTATCACTTTTCTAGCAATAAATTCAATATAGAATAACTTTAAAGGAGAAGAAACAGAGATACTGAAATTATTGTAGATATCCAGATGAGGAAATATATTTTGATCTCAGTAGAATATTTTCACAAATGCATATGCTATAAGAGCAAATATAGAAGAGTAAATCAAAGGACAAATAAAAAATGATTTATGTTTGTGAAAGTAGAATTCAAATACCTCTATTAGCAGAAGGAAAATACTACTAGTGAAGACCAAATGAAGATCCTTTACTCAGTGAAGGTTGCTGGGCCTCAATCACTTTTTGCACATCAATGATGTAAAGTCTATGTAAAGAGATAGAAACAAGCTACATAGTCTTGACAAGAAAAACATTATCTCACATACAACATAATTTTAGTGGTTTAAAAAAACAAAAACAAAGAAATATGTAACAAATATAGAAATATATATAAAATCTTCCCAGGGATATATAGGAAAAGAAAGTAGGTTAATAACTAGAAATTATAAGTAGAAAATTTAAAATGAGGCATATCAAAATTAATTGTTAGATTTTTATAAATAATTAGCAGAATAATAGAAAACTGTGAAAGAAAGAGCTAGAACTTTAGGTGAGAACTAACCTTTCATTACTTTCTTTGTAACTTTAAACCAGAAACTTGAGTTCACACCTCACAGCGATTACATTACAAACAGCCAAATGACCTGAGTTTTGATCTCATGAATTAATGACAATGCTAGGTTGGTTTAGTGGGCCATCTATAATTCCAGTGTGCTAAAGGAAGAGACAGAATCCTCAGAACAAGCCTGCTGGATACAATAGCCAATGGATGAATTCTGAATTCAACTGAGAGAATTTATACACGTACTTATCCATGGTCATTGCTGCTCTATTAATGATACCCATAAAATGGAAACAGTTTAAATGTCTGTCAATAGAAAAAAAAAGATAATGAAAATGTAGTTCTTTTACACATGGAATATTATTCAGCTGTTAAAAATATAATCATGAATATTGTAGGTAAATCAATGGATCTTGCAAACGATCACCCTGAGAGATGTGACTCAAACCCCAAAAGACAAATATGGTACATGTCTGTTTATATGTGGATATTAGCTTTTAAGCCTTTGATAGGCATTCCCCAGTCTGTATAATCCTAGAGCTTAGGTATTAGGTAAGAGACTAGTATGGAGGGAAGGATTTCCTAAGGCAGAAGAAATAGAATGGAAAGTTATCAAGGGAGGATAGAAATGGAGGATTAAATGGGGATAAAAAGGAAACTTTAATCAGAAGGGAAATTTTATTTATCATTGATAAGTTAGCAATAATTAAAGTAAATAGGCTGACTGTCGTTAATGTACTAAAGTGTGGTATTTACTATATTCAGTGTGTATAATTTTGTGCAACAAGTTTTCTTTCTTTTAAGAAGTGTGAAGCTTTTACCTAATTTAAATTATTCTGCCATTGGAAAATAGAGAAATGTACAAAGAGACACAAAAATCAGACATGAAGCCAATGAAATAGAGTAGAGAATGTTGAGATAAACTCAAATGGTCATTTCAATGGTTGTCAGCCAAGATCCTAAGCTTACACTGAAGAAAAGCAAGCCAGTTCAATAAACCGTTCTGGGGACACTGCACATTCAGCAGGGACACTGGGTACTCAACATGCAGAGGAATAAAGCTAGACTGATATCACTCACTCTGTAGAAACATAAATGAAACTGGATAAAAGATATTATATAAGACATGAGCCTTGACATTGTTAGATGAAGGCATAGGTTAAACTCTTGACAGATAGACATAGGCAAGAACTTTCTGAATAGAACTCCAATAGTACAAAAAAAAAGTCTAGCAGTACTTGGCAAATGAGATCATATGAAAATAAAACAACTGCCCAGGAAAGAAAATAATCTGCTGAGTAAACAGACATCCTACAGAATAAGAAATAATCTTTTCCACCTTCGTATCAAACAAGATACTAATACATAGAATATATGAAAGCATGAAAAAAGAAACATCTTGATATTATTATTATATAGTTAATAAAACAAATAAATTGAACTAACAATTCTAAATAGAGGTACAATAATGAATAAGTATAGTGAACTATTCAACACACAACCAATTGGGAAAATATGAATTAAAACATTGTTAATATGTTCTTTCCATGGCATTCACAGTGATTATAATCTAGAGGAAAAATGACTACAAAGGCTAGTGAAGTCTGGAACAAAAATAAATCATCCTGTTGGAAGAAGGGACAAAGATGGCCACTATTGAAATCAGTACAGAAGTTTCTGAAAAGAACAGAAATGGAACTATTAACTACATCATTCATAAATATATACCCAAATAAATCTAAGTCACCTTACATGACCTTGTCTATGGGCAGTCATTGAGAGGCACCTAGATAGAAAATTACAGTATTTGCACTAAACTGAGAAATATTGGATAATATCATATTAAACAAAATCAAACACATTTAGAAAAAGGTAAATATTCATGTTTTCTTTCATATGCAAAATATACATAACAAAAATAAAAGCTGAAAAGAGACTAGGGATAATTTGCAAATAAGGTGAATGGTGGGATGGAGGGAAGGTTAAGTGAAGATGATCAGGAGAACTCTGATCAATGGAATTATTTACATGCAGAAATATAATTATTAACCCCTTGATTTTGTGCCAAGAATATGTGTCAAATATATTGCCAGTCAAGACTAAGGTTGGTTAAAAAATTTTATCCCCACCTTCTGAATATGTTTAGAAACACTGAACATTATTAAACAGACAACGATAAATATACTATGAAACCAGAGTCAAAGAACTACCTATGAAGGAAAATCAGGCCTTAATGAGCAGAAAGTTGTACATTCCTTAAATTTTGATTTTATGCTCTATATATCCCGAACTTGTTAATGGAGTGTTTTGTACTTGAAGTCAACAATGGGAATGAAACTAAATGAAATAAATAATAAAATCCTACCATTTTCACTCAAGGGCTACAGAACTTGTAAGCCACCATCTCACTGATGGTATATGGGTTATTTTTTTTTTTATTTGTAGCAGGAACTGCAAATCCCAGGTGTATTGCACAATAGAGTGAGTAAAAACAGAGATAAAACATAACACGGTCTTCATTTAACGCATGGATAGTTTAAATTCCAACTCACAGATAATTTAAAAATAAATAATAAACCAAGCTCTGTTGTGCTGCTCAGTATACATTTAGGGCATAGTTTTGGCATTTAAAAGTTAAGAAGATAAAGGGGAATAAAAATAAATGCTTCTCTAGCAATAAGTAGATTATGATAAAATACTTATGTACATTGTGATTCATTTAAAATTTCTATAAAAGTATAAAACACAATATAAAATGTAAAGACACAATCCAAAATAACAAAATAAAAGTAATCAATATTAAGGGAAAAAATAAAGAGGAGTGGAAACATGTGGAGGAATAAAATCAATCTATACCATGACTGAACTAAGTGTGATGTGGGCTGTTGTTCTGTAAATGTATTGCTTTTATTGACTAATGAATAAAGCTTCTTTGGCCTATGGCAGGGCAGAATATAGCCAGGCTGAAAGAGTTATATAAAAAGAGTAGGCAGAGTCAGGGAAATGCTGTGTAGCTGCCGAAGGAGAAAGAGGCCAGAACAGAGCCTTACTTGGTAAGCTACAGTCTCGTGGCAATACACAGATTAATAGAGATGGGTTAATTTAACATATAAGAGCTAGCTGGGAAAAATGCCAGAACTATTGTCCAAACAGGGTTGTAATTAATATAGTGTGATTATCACACAGTGATGAAAGCAAGATAAGTAAAGCAGGTGTAATTATTCTAATTGGTGTTCACTGGTCAACAGAGCTTTAAAGTGCCCCAGATGAATAGTATTAGAAATAAATAGGGAAGAATAAACCCACTTGGAAACCTCAACACAATTCTCAGCAGTTAATAAAACTGCCATGCAAGAAACCGATAGATGTGTTCTGAAACACTAACTAGAACCATTTTTATATTTATTGAGACTATACCTTAAAAGACTGAATGAACATTCTACCAAAAGCCTAAAGCATTTACTTAGATAAGAAAATAAAAAAACCAAACCAAGCCAAACACTCACACACAGAAACACACATGCAAAAAAAAAAAAAAAAAAAAAAGAACAGGAAATTAAATCAGAGACCTTATTATAATGACTACATCTAAAAATCAATAATAAATGCAATAAAGCACATTTTCTGATTTTGAAAATTAAACCATTAATTATAAAAGAATC
This sequence comes from Chionomys nivalis, assembly GCF_950005125.1. Classification (NCBI taxonomy): domain Eukaryota; kingdom Metazoa; phylum Chordata; class Mammalia; order Rodentia; family Cricetidae; genus Chionomys; species Chionomys nivalis. The sequence continues at coordinate 30,808,261 of NC_080097.1, read as the reverse complement.
CGAAGGTCAAAGACTCAACAAACATTTTTAAAATATATAGAACTCAGTGAAATGAGAACAATTAATGTTTGTAAGTTACAGCAGAAATGCTGAAATAGCAGCATTGAAAAGTAATGGAGAAGAAATAATTCATCATTATAAAGATATGATTGAGCCTATATTCTTCAAAAGGATGATAAATAATTTCTTATTTTTTGCAAATTTATGTTGCTTTTAGTGAGTAATAATCTTTGTTAAATAATTTTTTATTATTTCTTTGAGAGTTTTTCATACTGTGTTTTGATGATTTTCTTCCGTTTTTTTTTCTTTTTTGGTTCTTAAAAACATTAATAATATTGGCAAACCTATAGCAAATTAAGCAAAAGGAAGAGAGGATCTAACTTGATGAAACTGGAGATGAATAGGGATATATTACAACAGATACTGAGGAAATTAGAGAATCATAAAGACATACTTTAAAATATGTTCTACCAACCTGAAAAATCTAAAGCAAATTTATATGGCCTGCGAAAGATAAATTAAGATGAAATCAATAATTTAATAAAACCTAAAACAACCACTGAAGTTGCATAGTTAAATAAGGCTTTCAGTTTAGGAAACAAACCAGCTTGACTAAGCACAGAATTCAACAAGATCTTTAAAGAAGAACTGATACCACACTCCAATCTATTCCATAAAATAGAAAATGAAAGGGCACAGCTCATTTCCAAATCTTTCTGTGAAGGGAGGTTTTTTGTTTTTTCTTGAACTGTCGTTGATTCTATGTAGATTTCACATCAAGCATTTCATTCCAATCTACTTTCCCGTCCTTCTGCATCTGTTCTCAGCCCCTGCAACCTCACCCTTCATAGATCCATGTCCCAACAATTTTCTTTCTTTCTTCCTTTCTTCCTTTCTTCCTTTCTTCCTTCCTTCCTTCCTTCCTTCCTTCCTTCCTTCCTTCCTTCCTTTCTTTCTTTCATTCTTTCTTTCTTTTATCCCATACTTCCCTCCTTTTCCTCCTCCTTCCTCCTCCTCCCACCTCCTCCTCCTCCCTCCTCCTCCTCCTCCTCCTCCTCCTCCTCTTCAGAACATCTAGACCAAATTGTTCTGTCAAAATGTCTTGTTTCCCACTGGAGACTAGTGAACTTATGGGGCACTGCTGAAAGAAAGCTGTCTTTCCCTGTCACAGCAGTTAACAGCAGACCCTAACTCAACTCCATGGTGAAGGGTGGGATCATATCTTAAATTTCCTTGTTTGTTTTGTGGTTTGTTCTGGCTTAGTGGTTTTTTGTTTTGTTTTGTTTTTGTTTTTGTTTTTTATTTTATTTTCGAGACAGGGTTTCTCCGTAGCTTTTTTGCTTCCTGTCCTGGAACTTGCTCTTGTAGACCAGTCTGGCCTCGAACTCACAGAGATCCGCCTGCCTCTGCCTCCCGAGTGCTGGGATTAAAAGCATGTGCCACCACCGCCCGGCTCTGGCTTAGTTTTTCACAAGTTTTGTGAATGAGGTAACAATTTATTTTAACTTTCTATGTACAGCAGCCCTGCTTTGCGAAGAGGATATTTTCTTATATAAGTTACCACCTCTGGCTCTCACATCCCTCGGCTTCATTTTTAATATTTTTTAATTAAAATACAACTTACATAATATATCTTTTTTATTTTCTTTCTTTTAATTTCTAGCATTCCCAATATCAAATTGATTATTTCGTTCTCCTCAATATTGTTCTATATTTGTGTGTATGTATGCAAATACGTAGATGAAACCTATTTGTTGTTTGTGTATATATGGTTTCACTCTGTCCCTCTTCTGAAATGATTTCTGAGTCTTGGGATAGCTGTGTGATATATATGTCCCCATTAGGAATAGTCATTCTGAAGTCTCTTATTTTCTGACACTCAGTGAGTTGTGAGTTACTGAGTTGATCATCATCTGCTGGAAACAGAAGCTTCTCACATAGGGTTGAGGGAAGCATTGCTCTATGGATAAATCAGGAATTGGTTCATTTCCATGTACATTTAATAGTGTAATGGTAGTAGGTTCCCTCCTTGGTCCTGTTACTTGTCTATGCACATGTTCTTAGATTATAATAATGCATGCTATGGATTTTTGTCTTGTGGAGGAGATAACAGATCCAATCAGATAGTGTTGATTACTCCCATGATGTTCATGCTACTATTGCACCAGTGGGCATGCACTGTAAGACTAGCCATTAATTTAGTTCAAAATTCCATAGCTTGGGAAAATTGATGATCATTTTTCTCATCTAGTGACTTGCAAGCAGCTTCAAGCAGTGTAAAAGTTATGCAGTTGTAAAAGAGGTTCCAGTTCCACAACAGTTTTATTTTGCTTTGTTCTAAGACTCAAGACTCAAGTGTGTGGTGTCTTCATCAATTTTTTTTTTGTAGAGGGGAAACCCGATTCAACAGAATATTACTTTATTCTTTATTTTTTCATGTTTTGTACCTTTTTTCTTTTCTTTTTTATTAGATTTTGTTTTAAAAAATACCAATCCAAATTCCCACTCCCCCCCTCCTCCCATTCCCTCCACATATCCTCCCACTCCACCCCCTCTAATCCTAAGAAAGGGTAAGGCACTTTGCTATGTGGAAAGTCCAAAGCCCTCCCTACTACATTTATGCTGAACAAGGAACACATACAAATAGAATAGGATCCCAAAAAGCCAGTACATGCAGTAGAGATAAATCTTAGTGCTACTGCCAGTGGCCCCTCAGTCTGCCCCAGCCATATAACTGTCAGCTACTAATTTGGTCCTATGCTTGCTACTTCCCAATTCAGCTGGAGTTGGTGGGCTCAGGTAAAAACCTTTTTCAGTGGATGAACCCTTCATGGTTTTGACCTCTTTGCTCATATTCTCATTCCTTCAACTGGACCTTGGGAGCTCAGTCCAGTGTTCTGATGTGGGTCTCTGCCTCTGTTTCCATCTGTTGTGGGACGAAGATTCTATAGCAATATTTAAGATAATCTGTTGAAGGAGCGGCAGCGGACCACTTCCCACCACCTGGCTCCCGCACGGCTAGCTTTATACCCGAAATAATTACACGAAAACTGTATTCTTTTGAACACTGCCTACCCCAGTAGTTCCAGCCTCTTATTGGCTAGCTCTTACATATTGATCTAAGCCATTTCTAATATTCTGTGTAGCACTACTATCTGGCTTACCAAGAAAGATCTTAACCTGTGGTGTCTCTCTGGAGTGGGAGAATCATCGCGACTCACTGACTTGCTTCTTTCTCCCAGCATTCTGTTCTGTCTACTCCGCCTACCTAATTTTCTGTCCTATCAGGGCCAAGCAGTTTTTTTTTTATTAATTAACCAATGAAAGCAACAGATAAATACAAGACCCACCTCCATCAATAATCACCAATAGGGTTTTGACATCAAGATCTGGAAGAAAACCAAGAGCAATAACAATAGGCCTTAATGTTTGAGATGTCTGTGGGAGCTCACTGAACTCACTGGAGAACAACTCCATAAGAAGTAAATCATTAATGGCATTTGTCTGTTGATTTGTCAGACCTCTGGTATCTATTAGGTTCACTATTGATGTAGGTGAGTCATCTGTCTATGTGTTATTTTCATTGGTTAATAAAGAAAACTGCTTGGCCTGATAGGTTAGAACATAGGTGGCTGGAGAGACAGCCGTGGGTGCTGGGAACCGAACTCTTATATTTTTGGTTGTGAGCCTAGCCTTTAACGGCTGAGCCATCTCTCCAGGCCCTATGTTCTGACCTATCAGGCCAAGCAGTTTTCTTTATTAACCAATGAAATTAACACCTAGAAGGCCCTCCTCCATCACACTGTCATCATGTTATATAACTTTATTGTAACTCTCTCTCTCTCTCTCTCTCTCTCTCTCTCTCGCTCCACATGTGTTTTTTTTTTTTCTCAAGGATTGCTTTTAGCATGTGATTAGGCTCACAAAGATAACATATTTACTTCTTCTTCTGCAGATCATTCCAATAAGCTCATTAGTTCACCAAGACAAATGTTGGTGGCATCCTTATTTTGGTCCATAATCAGTTTGCTATCTGGGAAAACATCTTTCCACATCTATGAAAAAAATGTCAGACAACACTCAACTGGATACTAGTAACAATCAAAACTCTGTCTTCTATCATTTTCAACACTTTTTCTAAGTATAAAAAAATTTTATGAAGGAAAAGTAGTTTCAACCCAGGCTTATTCAGACCCAGACCAGCTGGCCTTGGTGGGCTCACAATAAATCAGTTCCACTGTCATAGTGGGTGGGTGCATCCCTCGTGGTCCTGGTTTCCTTGCTCATGTTCTCCCTCCTTCTGCTCCTCATTTGGACCTTAAGAGCTCAGACCGTTGCTCCAAACTGAGACTCTGTCTCTACCTCGATCCATCGCCCGATGAAGGTTCTAAGGTGATATGCAAGATATTCATCAGTATAGGATAGGGTCATTTCAGGTTCCCTCTCCTTAGTTGCCCAAGGTACCAGCTCTGATCATGGCGGACAATGAAGGCTGATGAGAAGCCAAGGACAATGGCACTAGGTTTCGATCCTAATACATGAACTGGCTTTGTGGGTGCTTAGCCTGTTTAGACACTCACCTTCCTGGACATAGATAGAAGACCTTCGTCTTCCCGCAGGGCAGAGAATTTGGACTGCTCTTCAGTATCGAGAGGGAGGGGGAATGGTGTGGGGGGAGGAGAAGAGGAGTGGGGATGGGGGAGGGGACTGGGGGGAGGGGGCAATATTTGGGAGGAGGGGAGGGAAATGGGAAACGGGGAGAAGGTGGAAATTTTAATTAAAAAAGAATAAAAAATAAAAAAAATTAAAAAAATATGGTATGAAAATAGAACAAAAAAGAAAAGTAGTATAATTCATACAAAATTGCTGGGCATGTAAAAAAGGTTAGATCAACTTTCAACTATTTGTGTATTCATCTTTACATGCTGTCTATTATTTAGCCTAAGTAACTTTATATTTAATTAACAGAGAAGCTGGTAAGCAGAATGATATTTCTCACTTTTTGTAAGAATCATGAAATTATAATAAAACCTCATAAACAAGCACTGCTTCACAGAGGCAACCTCAATGGTGTATTCTCTGTGATCACATAGAATATTATGAGCCTTTAGAAAGGGCTGTGGTGAAAACCTGGTAGCAACCTGCTATTAGCATAATTATTGTACTTATCCTGAAGTTCTTAAGTAGAAGATCGAATAAAGCATATCTGATCGGACATTAACCACTCTAGCAATTTTACCACATATCTGAGGTTTCTTTTGAAATGGCCTTAAAAATGGAACTCATGAAAAGATGAGTTCAAAGAAATGCCATTTGGTGTTCGGGGGGAGAGGGGAAATGCATTTCTACAATTTACCATTTTATAAGAAAATTAGCTTTACTCACTTGCTCTTTCCCCTTTCGTTTTACAGAAGCACTGTAAACCTGTATGCTAATGATCTCCAGTTTTATAAACGATAAAATGAGACCATTTTGTGAGAAACAAATAGCAGTGGAAGTAGTTGATAAATTCTATCACCCATTATACTCTATTTGCTGTTCTGAAAGTATGACCTTCGAAGAAGACATTTAGAAATATGTTATCTTCATGAGCGTAATCACATGCTAAAAGCAATCCTTGAGAGAAAAAAAAATACGATTATAGAACTAAAGCTTTGTTCATTGAAAAAAATCTCAAAGTGTTATGAATTCAGGTTGAAGTAGTACAGAGCAATGAATTATCATTATCCTTTGATCTGCTGAATTCTAAAAGCTGATCCATTTTCAATGTGGCAAGAACAACAGTCCTTGAATTTTCAAGACATTTTCTTGCCTATCGATTTGTCATTAATAGTTAATTCTTAACTGTGTAATTTTCTTCCAAGACAGGTTGCTTCATTTTCCTGGCAGTGCCTTCATGTATTCATGTCTCTATGATGAGCATTCAGTCCCTTTCATCCATCTCAGAGTTACTTCCTTAATTCACAGTTCTGGCACAAAAGTGCCTCATGTTTATTAAATGTCACTAACTTGATAAAAAAATAAATTTGCATCAAGAGACAAAAGGGCTGTTTTGAAGCAGGAAAGTAAAGGTGATCTAAGAAAGCTATTGCTAATAGTTCTCGGGAGGAGTAGAAACCACAGGCTTCAATTTATATCTTACTCTCAAGTCCATATTAGTGCAACTAAATATTCCTATACCTATTTCAATTATTATGTAGTAGCTCAGCTTGTTTTTGGAAATGAATGGTGCTTGAACTAAGACTGATGGATCTACATATATTTTTACTGAAAATAATTTAAATTCCTTTCTTGACTAAACTCAAACATTCACTTAAGTAATATATATAATACAAACAAAATAATAAACATCTAGGTTCAACTATCGGGCATCAACAGGTTTATGCACAAAGAGAATATAAAATTAAAGATGCTAAAATAGTAGTCATTTATTCTCATTTCTTGGAGAAAATATGCTACATTGAAGTTAATGTAGAAATGCAGAATTAAAATTCCAACCTCCCTAAGTTCAAGTACAATATACCTAGCACAGGAAACATAGCATTAGGTCATCATGTCAAGTGTGAATTTACATGGGAGCATGCAACCTAATAAGAGTCAAACGCAGACTCAATCCCTTTGTGGAGCTCTCAAGATAAAGTTTGAACTTAATCATTTTCAATAGGAACACAAATTCAAACCCAGGCATTGAATTCAGTTTTTAATACTGCAAATCTAACTTAAAAGATAATATATTTGGCCTATATTGAACTCGAGTTGGAAGAGGCGAGTCCGGTCTCAAAATGGAGGGCCATGATCCAAAGGAACCAGAACATTTGAGGAAACTGTTTATTGGTGGTCTGAGCTTTGAAACCACAGATGATAGCTTAAGAGAACATTTTGAGAAATGGGGCACACTTACAGACTGTGTGGTAATGAGAGATCCCCAAAGAAAACGTTCCAGGGGCTTTGGTTTTGTGACCTACTCTTGTGTTGAAGAGGTGGATGCTGCAATGTGTGCTCGGCCACACAAAGTTGATGGGCGTGTGGTGGAACCAAAGAGAGCCGTTTCTAGAGAGGATTCTGTAAAGCCTGGTGCCCATTTAACAGTGAAGAAAATCTTTGTTGGTGGTATTAAAGAGGATACAGAAGAGTACAACCTGAGAGACTACTTTGAAAAGTATGGCAAGATTGAAACCATAGAAGTTATGGAAGGCAGGCAGAGTGGGAAAAAGAGAGGATTTGCTTTTGTGACTTTTGATGACCATGACACAGTTGATAAAATTGTTGTTCAGAAATACCACACTATTAATGGGCATAATTGTGAAGTGAAAAAGGCCCTTTCTAAACAAGAGACGCAGTCTGCTGGATCACAGAGAGGCCATGGAGGTGGATCTGGCAATTTTATGGGTCGTGGAGGAAACTTTGGAGGTGGTGGAGATAATTTTGGTCGTGGTGGAAACTTTGGTGGAAGAGGAGGCTATGGTGGTGGAGGTGGTGGCAGCAGAGGTAGTTATGGAGGTGGTGATGGTGGATATAATGGATTTGGAGGTGATGGTGGCAACTATGGTGGTGGTCCTGGTTACAGCAGTAGAGGAGGCTATGGTGGTGGTGGACCAGGCTGTGGAAACCAAGGTGGTGGATATGGTGGTGGTGGAGGAGGAGGATATGACGGTTACAATGAAGGAGGAAATTTTGGTGGAGGTAACTATGGTGGTGGGAACTATAATGACTTTGGAAATTATAGTGGACAACAGCAGTCAAATTATGGACCCATGAAAGGGGGCAGTTTTGGTGGAAGAAGCTCAGGCAGTCCCTATGGTGGTGGCTATGGATCAGCTGGTGGAAGTGGTGGATATGGTAGCAGAAGGTTTTTAAAAAAACAGCAGAAAAGGGCTACAATTCTTAGCAGGAGAGAGAGTGAGGAGTTGTCAGGAAAGCTGCAGGTTACTTGAGATAGTCGTCCTAAATGTATCAGAGGAACTGTAAAAATCTGCCACAGAAGGAGCGATGATCCATAGTCAGAAAAGTTACCGCAGCTTAAACAGGAGGCCCTTCTTGTTCAGGACTGTCAGAGCCACAGTTTGCAAAAAGTGCAGCTATTGATTAATGCAATGTAGTGTCAATTAGATGTACATTCCTGAGGTCTTTTATCTGTTGTAGCTTTGTCTTTCTTTTTCTTTTCATTACATCAGGTATATTGCCCTGTAGATTGTGGTAGTGGTACCAGGAATAAAAAATTAAGGAATTTTTAACTTTTCAAAAAAAAAAAAAAGATAATATATTTACAAGATACATAATGTAGATAATATATTCACAAGAGTTTATAACTCTCATATTTCCAATCCATACTACCTTCTTAGAATACTCAGGTTTCTCAGTAATTACTTTAATAAATACAAGGTCGGGATTGACATAAGATATTGTGAAAATATGTTTATGAGCTGAAACTTTCTGGGTCAATTTAATCTAAGCACTTATATTTTAATTTTTAGGTGTTAGATAATAATGATGGTGATTTTAGGGATTATGTTTAATTATTCTTAGAAAGAAGTTAGTGTATAATGAATTATTAGACATACAAAAATTTATCCATAAGACAAATTCTTTATATGTGAAGGCACAAGTATGTGGGCCAAACTCAAAGGAAAAACAAAGGATTATATATTCCAAGGTTTTTAATTCATTGTATAAAGTCTGCGTATCTTTCTGAATCAGTACAGAACTGCTGATAATATTTAAGATGACAGATATTCTCACTATTTAGAGTGACAGCATTGCAGAATTGTTACAATTAATTATTATGTTACCTCACAATGTTTGTTTTTATGGTGAGAAGAGCTTGCATCCATTTTCAAAAATATAATAGATTGCTAATAATTTTACCTTTGTAAATAGTGAAAAATCTTATTGAGATTTTTATTGATTATTGAAAAATAACCCTTCATCCCATAAAAAGATTAAACTTTGAAAGAGAAATCCAAAGCATGAACATATTTATAATATGAGAAAGTTTAGGATAGATATAAATAATGTTAGCCTGAGAAAAAGGACAATGAATGACAGGAAAATGAGAGAATTTGAATCTTGGTTTGGAGGTAGACCTGGAGGAACATGTAATGGATTGGATGCAAAGTCAAAAAATGACAGAATTAAAGAATGATGTTCAACTTCTGACTTGTGTAGAATTATTAATACAAAATAGCCACAGTGAGTTAGTAATGGCAGCTAAAAACATATTTTAAAGTAGAATAAACCCAGTGAATATTAGAATTCTATATTCAATTATGGAAATAATAGACAGTTTTATTAAACACAATATAAATTTCCTATCACAGACACACATTCACACACACACACCACTGTAGAAATCATCAATACAAATATGAATTTTCAGTAAGACAGTGAAGTGTTGGCTCCTCTGAAGTCTCTACTATGGAAAAGACATTTTCTTTATTCACTATATAAACTTAAATGTGACTATGTCCAGCAGAGATAAAGCTACTGTTACAACATAACCGTACTCATATTCAGACCTTGAATTTACTCTCGCAAATGTGCCTTTTCAAGATTTTCATGTTCTTAAATTTTGTTTAGTGTAAAAAATAATGAGAAGTTTCATTGTCTTATTCAAGCATGAGCTTGACTCATATTAATCCCCATTTACCTTTCTTAATCCTGCTTCTCTGCTCCAGTAGTCCTTCCTCCAAATAACACCTTCATACATTCATTTCTCTGCTGTTTTGTATTTGAAATAAAACATTTAATATCAATATGACAGCTGTACCCCCCTGATTCTGTAATGCTCCATTCTTCTTCTATTCCTGGGCACCTGCAGTCCACTTGTCTACAAGAACCTTAATTAATGAGAAAATTTTTCCATAAGATCAGGCTGTAGGGAGGCAAGCCTAGTATTGTTGGGAGAGGGTACCAGTCTACTGTGAATGGGAATACCCCTGATCTGATAGTCCTGGGGTATAGAAGAAAGCAGGCTGAACAAATCATGAAGACCAAGTCAGTATGCAGTAGTCTTTTATGGAAGCTATGTGAACTTCTTCTTTCTTTAGGTCCCTGACCTGAATTCTTTCCATGGTGCATTGTAATATGGAAATGTAAGAGAAATAATAAATCCTTTCCTCTTCCTTCTCATTCTCAAAGAAAAAAATAAAAGAAAGAAAAGAAAAAGAAACTCTTTAGGAAATCATGGGTGGTTAAGTATATGACATAGAAGATAGGAGATATGTTATATCTTTATTATCACCAAGAATAGCCTCCCTTTTACAAATTTTAGAGATTTGAAATTATATAAAAATTTCTTTGAGGAAATACCATTGATTGCCGAGGAAATGCCCTCCTTTCTTTGTGTAAGTGTAAACATGCAGACAAAGGAACAATGAAAGAATAAGGAACAGAGAAAAACATGAAAAAATTCAAAGGATAGATGAGACAAGTAGAAACTACTCCACATTATTTATGATTGGAAGTGTTGATAAGGGTATGTGTTGATAGTTTTATGTCAACTTGTCTCAACCTGAAATCATGTAAAATACGTCCACAAGATCAGGATGTATTCAATCCTGTAGGGAATTTTCTCAATTTATTACCAATGCAGGAAGGTCTAGACTGTTGTGGGTGGTGCCATCTCTTGGCTGGTCGTCCTGGGTTCTCTAAGAAATCAGGTTAAGGAAAGGATAAGGACCAAGCCAGTTACAAGCACCCTTGCTCCATGGCCCATTTACCACCTCCGGACTCCAGATTCCAATCCTGTATGACTTCCTGTCCTGCTTTTCTATGATTATCAACAGTGGTATAAGATTGTAAACCAAAATAAACTCTTTCCTCCCCAACTTGTTTTGTTTTTTGTTGTTGTTGTTGTGTTGTTATTACAACAATAGTAGAAACACAAACTACAACAGGGTGGAAGACTGAAGTTCCAAAAATCTCATACCAAGGATGAGATATTGACAATTATGTAGATTCAATATGAACTAGCTCTATTATTTTATAAAGGTTGCACATTTTATTTTATGAGCAAAAACAATGTATAAGTGAAATACAAATAAAGTGAAAATCATCTGAGCACATAAGCGCTAATGACTAAATTGCGATTGATAAAACACTTACCCTTCAAATCTGCAGTTGATGCTTTCCCTTTCATATAAATGCCAAGTGCTAATATTGCTGTGAAAAGGTTTATCCTAGTCCTTCAGCAATAAAGCAGTCTTGATGTATCATCAGCAAATATGGATGAATAGCAATATATTATTGCAACTACCTGCTATGCTTTACAAGGGAAGGACACTATTCTTCTATATTTTTCCATGTTTATATCTAATACCTTTACTATTCAAAATTATATTTAAACACTTTCTGGCCAAATTTTATTGTTCAAAAAAGTAACTTATTGCTTAATATTCTACTTGCTGTTATGATGCATAAGGAAAGGCCCATATTGAAGTAATACTAAGTGAGAACACAAATGAACAATACACCACCCAAGGAAGATAAATCAGACACCATACTTATATAGAAATATAAAGGTTTGTACAAAAAAAATTGAATCAAAATTTCCCATCAGGTTTGCAGGCAACTTGAACTAATTTTACTTAAAGAGAAAAAGAAGCTATATAATATACAGAATGGGTGGACCTTTATGCATGTTTCATTCACAATCAGCCACATGTTCTGTGCATTAGATGAAGATAGTGTCAAGGTAATGAGTATAAGATATCTTGAGAATAGGAAGGTGGTACATAGGCTCTGAGAACTCTGAACATAATGGCCATGATAGCAACAAGATCCTAATAATCAACACTAGCAATTTTAGCTTGCATTATATTCTGTTTATAATCTTTTATTAAGCTTTTGCCAATGCCCTTTATTGCATCCCAAAACTTGAAAGAAGGGCATTATTGCTGTACACAACATGATTCAGTCATAGGGCTTGGAGGACTCAAGCTCAACTTTATCTGGGAGCATTCTCTGAGAGGAACAGCTCTCACAGTTTTGGAGGTTGTTAAATAAGATGATAAGAGTAAAAAGCAATTAATATTTCCACCTAGCTACTGTAGCAAACCACAAGCAAGACCAACCCAGAAAGATGTCCAAAGTACACGTATCTTGGGTGTAAATAACTTGTATCCTGGGCCTAAACAACAGCGATTTAATTGGACTTGAAGCCCACACAGGATGGGTGAATGTATTGCTGATAATATTAATCTACCAAATACTTGTGCCAAATGAGGTTATAGACCCAAATGGAGAATCTACTCATCCCTTAATCTGAGTTAATATAGTCTCTAACTTTATTCTAAATACTTATATTTATATCCACAAATGAATGCAGCTCTTAACTGTCATCAAAGAAGTTTCTATTTGAAGCAGTTGGATGCTGTTACAGAGATCCACTCTGCCCTAAATACAGAGAACAAATAACTACATCCAGCCGAGCCCTAAGTGGTGAATCATAAAATTCAGGTAACATTACTGAAAAGAAAGAAGAATGATTGTAAGGTCCAGAGGAAGCGGACACCTGATAAAAGACAATATCCTCTGTACAAGGCATGGAAGGTACATCCATGAAATGTTAACATTATATTTGACTAAAAAAGAATTGCATGATGACACCACCAGTTGTTTTGTTGGTTTAGCTCTGGACTTTTCATGTACAGCTAAGAGAGGGAGAATAGGTTTTTTTTCAGGGGTTTTGTCCCTGAAAAAAAAAAAAAAACAGTGTAGCATAAAAGCCACACTAATGAATGAATTTCTTTAAAAAATATTCCTAAATTAAACTTAAAAGTCTGGGTCTTAAATGGAAACGCCACAGTTGACTGAATAACTTCCTTAGGACACAATAAAAATCAATAGAGATGTTTTGTGTGTACCAAATATTATACACATTTATAGTATAAACATTCATTGGTGAGAAATGTAAGAAAATATGGGTTGCTTAAGCTTTATCAAGACAGAATAACTGTACAGAATACATGTTAAAGAGCAATTCAGTCTTCAATTCCATCTTCCTTTCAGCTTTAGTTGTTTTTAATACTTCAATTTCTCTGTTGAAATCTGATTTTAATTCGTAATTGTCTTTATATCTTCACATATTTGTGCGTGTGTGCATATGTGTGCCTCTGTGTGTGTATATGTGTCTTGCACTAACCAAAAAACAGGATATCAAATTAACAAGGAGATTTAGTAAGAATTGGAGATGAAAGGGATGGAAAGAAGAAAAGGATAAAGAAAAATTGTGCAATTATATTTTAATTAAAAATATATTTTAAAAATAACAATTAAGAAGAAGAAGGTCTAGTTACACAAATTCCTGCTATATGAATTTGGACAATCACTCAGCACCTTAAAGTTTCCTTACTAATAATTTCAGAGTACTGAAAAGATGCTGATTAGGGTAGTTTCTTATTCCAAAACTATTTAATTTTTAACTGATGCTACATCCTAAATGTATGCACCAATGGATTTCTATGATCCATAATTACTGAAACAAGAACCAAAAATGAGAAAAACTGAACTAAAATTTAAATGTAAAAAAGTCTGCAATTGTACACTGTGCTCAAATAAGGTAATCCTAATGCAAAAATTAAATGAATTATTATAGAATTATCTGTGAATAACAAGAGGATTTTGTACATGGAGGATCCTCATTCATATCCCAGCAGCCTAGGCCTGAATAATCACACAGAAACTATTTTATTTACAACACTGTTTGGCCAGTGATTCAGGCATATTTCCAACTAGCTCTTACATCTTAAACGAATCCATTTCTATTAATCTATGTATCACCACGAGGCTGTGACCTACCGTTGAGGATCCAGAATCTTTCTCCTTTGGCAGCTACATGATGTGTCCCTGACTCTTTTTTCCTCATCTATCTCTGTTTAAAATGCCCAATTTGTTATATTCTGTGCTGCTTTAGGCGAAAACATCTTCTTTGCTAACCAATGGTAATAAAACTTATTCACAGCATACAGAGGTGAATCTGACATCAGGATTTGATTTTGTATATTCACATCACAGGCTAAATAAATACAATGTATTTTTCAGAATAATATAAAGTCATATGAACCTGCTTTAAATAGATAGCATAAGCATAGTTTATGTTGTTATATTAAGCATAGTAATGGTTGTTAATTTATATGAGTAAAGTAATAAGATGTATTGTTTTTTGTACCTATTTGGGATAATTTTATCAATTTTTTAATTTTGCGATAATTTTAAAGTAAGCTTTTCTCTATAAATATAATTTTGAATAATAAAGAAAACTATGAAAAGCACATTGTGGGATCTATCATGTAAATGCTGAGGCCTAGGTTGAATTAATTTCATTTGACTGGCTTTATTATGCAACATTAAATGTTTATATTGTTATCATTCCACGTTTCTTTAATTACTTAAAAGGGAAAAAGAAAAATTTTAAGTTCACCATCATTTTATCTTTGTCTTCTCTTACTTTAGTCAAGAATTATTCATGTTTTTGGGGTAAGCATTTACACGAAAGAGCTCATATAAAACTGAATCTATTGTAGTCTGGCAGCACTCTGAAAAATAAAGTCCAAATATAACAATTTAAAAACAGCCTAAGTTGACTACTACCATTGCTTGCCTTTTGATGGAACTGAATTGTGATGCAAAATATAATTTGTTACTTTCTTTTCAACTGATTTGAACCAAACAATGTTCAAAGTATATAACTTTGAGTAAAGATTCAAAAGCTTCAATAATTTTAGAATAAAGATTGTGTCAGTCACCTTTCATTTTCATATATTATAGCAGAAATCAAATAGATCCTGACTGCTAATGATTTTTTCCAACAGAAGCTCAAGTGACACCTATAAGGAGTTAGAGCAGTTACAAGAATGAGAGGGTCCAGTTTCAACCCATGCTTATTCAGTCCCAGTCCAGCTGGCCTTGGAGAGCTCCCAATAGATCAGTTCCACTGTCACAGTGGGTGGGTGCACCCCTCGTGGTCCTGATTTCCTTGCTCATGTTCTCCCTCCTTCTGCTCCTCATTTGGACCTTAAGAGCTCAGACGGTTGATGGGTTGAAACTGGACTCTCTGAACAAGGCGGACAATGAAGGCTGATGAGAAGCCAAGGACAATGGCACTAGGTTTCGATCCTAATACATGAACTGGCTTTGTGGGAGCGGAGCCTGTTTGGATGCTCACCTTCCTGGACCTAGATAGAAGTGGGAGGACCTTGGTCTTCATGTAGAGCAGGGAATTTGGACTGCTCTTCAGTATCGAGAGGGAGGGGGAGTGGACTAGGGGGAGGAGAAGTGGAGTGGGGATAGGGGGAGGGGAACAGGGGGAGGGGGCAATATGTGGGAGGAGGGGGAGGGAAATGGGAAACGGGGAGCAGTTGGAAATTTTAAGTAAAAAAGAATAAAAAAAAAAAAAGAATGAAAGGACAAATCCCATATATATGTGCAACCAGCAGTGTAGAAGTTCCCAAATGAATTCTGCACAGGCTTGCTTGAACACAGCATTTGTAATGTATTACACTGAGCAGGATTGGTCAGTACAAGAATTCAGGTGATCTGTCTGAATCTTCTTTGGCTGGTGATGCCTATGATGAGAATAACATTTTCTCACCTTATCAAAACACCTTATGTTATATTGTCAAGAGGTAGGAGCCACACAAAAAAAGAAAGGGTAAGAAGTTGCTTCAGCAAAAATAAATATTAGGATAAGTAGTAGAGTTTTGAGAAGACAGTTTGAGAAATATCTGAAAATTTAGTTTCTTTAAAATTGTATGGATAGTGATGATAAACTGTGGGGAGCCTAGGATGTCTGCAATGAATGTCTAAGGAGTGGATAAAATCCTGAGTGAATGTATATTATTGGCAAGGATAAAGCAATGTGAGAAACAAATGCCTCAGGTCCACGGTAATTTGGTAAAACTTCACTCTCATCCTCATACAAACAGTCAAGGCATAGCAAAACCTTCCTCTCATCCAAGTACAAATATTGCCAGTGTGAAAATTAGATGTGTTTACAAACAATTGACCAGTGTGGACAAAAGCTGGTCACTGCATCTTCCTTCTTCCAGATGGTTACAGCCTGAGACTGCTCATCCATAGAGACCACTTACTGACATTTGCTAACTTGTTTCCCCTGTACTGTGCACAGTGAACCTGTTGCTTTTCTGAATTACTGCATAGATGGTGCAACTTCATCAGACTGTGAATGACTAGCCAGATCTCACCTCTCTGTACTCTATTTGTTTGCCTTTTCTTCATTTCTTTACCGTACCTAGTCAAGAGTGCAACTTGCAATGATATGTAGCTTGTGAAAATTCAGGGAAATTGTTAACAAAAAATATGGCTATAGCAGAGAAAGAATAGGCAATATTCACAGCGCCATATGAAAGAATCGTATATGCCATATGAACAGATAAATTCACATTAAGGCAATGAATCACTTGCTCCAGCTGCTTCTTAGAACATATTAAATCATACATATTAACTGTAAGTTGAGGTTCACGTTACCTCTTACAAAGGATCCCACAGATCACAGCTATGCTCAATTTGTTTAAATATTAGCGTTACCTGAAATACTTTTTAAAAATATTAGTTTCCACTACTGAGAATTAGATTTAATTAAAATGTGGTAGTTCCTCATTAATTCCAACTTACTTCAATTGTGGGATCGAATCAGATCATTCATCCCATTTGCCGTACTATAACCCTGAGTCAGTCTCCACAGCAACAAATTGAGTGTACTATAATAAGAAAAGTTAGAAAATGTAGAGTTCTATCATACATTTAAAAATACTTTCATTAAAAACATTTAAATGTGTGCAGGGTTCCTTTTTCCAATTTTATCTTAATGACAGATTTATGGATAACTAGATTTATTATAATTTAAATGTTATTTGCATAAATTATTTATATTTACCCACCTATTCTGTCTTTAGAATAATTTTACTTATGGATTTGAATTAATTGAAATCCATATTTAAAGCTAAATGGTAAGAATAACGCAAAGTAGAAACTTGAATGCAAAGCTTCTATTCTCTTTGAGGGTTTTAGATATTTACATTACATGTATCATTATCTATTAATCTATTTTCTATTTTAAATAACATTTTTATTTTGAAATCATCTTGTATTTAAATAGCACTGAAAATAGCTACTATTTGACCAAAAAAATACACTTCCACTATTCCACACATCTTAGTTGGTAATGTTTATTATTCACAAGAAGGAAAGAAATACCAATAAATTATCAATGAATTTAATATTTTATTTATATCACCTTAAATGTTCTTTATAATCTTTTTTCTGTTTCAAAATATTGTCCAATATAACACATTTCTTGAAGTTTTGAAGTTTGTGTAAGACTATGGCAGAACTCAGGC